>NW_027044918.1:0-31401 GCF_964019385.1 Sycon ciliatum | reverse complement strand
AAAATTATAAATGCATATTGTATTTTTTATATGTGTTTTTATTATTTGTGTTTTATTATTTTATGTATTTATATGTGTTTTTATTGTATATGCATTTATAATTTACATATATACACATTATGGATATGTGTGGGTACATGGGAATTGATTGTTTAATTAGTATGAATGTGTATGAGAAATATTGTAAAAAAAAATTGTCCATTAAAAACTGTGTTTGGACAGTTTTTAATTTGTGTCATTATATTAACATAATATATGTATTATTGAAATAGTACTATGTTGAATTGAAATATATTATTATAATAATTATGTTAAATTGAATATGATAATTGTTATTATAACATATATAATAATATTATATTATAATTTATGCTATTTAGAAATAATATTAAACATTATCATGTGAGATATTTATTCATAAATTATTTTTAATATGATATATGTATATATACATATTTAAAACAATATATATATAGTATTTTATCATATAATGTAAAATATTTATATAACATAAATATATTTATGCTATATTAACATATAAATATTTATATAGAATATATAGTATATATTTAAATATATCATCAAATATATGTAAATATATATTTGAAAAGTACATAGTATATATCATATGTATATTTGATATATAAGTTACTAAAGCATCTACAAAAGAAGCTTACTATATAACTTCTTATCTATGTTATATAACTTCTTATCTATGTAATATGATGAAAATTTATAATCATTAAAATTATATATAGTTTAAAGTATTGGAAAATAAATATATATAAGGAAAAATTATAAATTTTATGAATATTAATAGATATTTACAATTCTATAGACTCAAATAATGATATTGATACAATGCTAAGAGCAATTCTTTTATAACATATATTATATTAGTGCTATATAATAAATATTATAAATATAATTATTAAATAAAATTGTTATAAATCACTTTAAGAATAAAAAGAATAAAGTTTTATAATTCAAAAGATAATGTATTTTTACATATAATAAAATTAATTTGAAAGATATAATATAAAATTAATTTGAGATATAATATAATTAATAATTTATCACAAAATATATGACTATTTTAATTTTAATTTCTTCAATATGTTATTTAATTTTATCATTTTTATTATCTTCTATTTATGGCAATTTATTTTGTGATATTTTAGTAGAAATTGGAAATATATCTAAAAATAAATCTTTTCACACAATAATTAAAATAGCTTATAAATTTATTATAATACTAGTATTATGGATAATATCAGAAATTTTTGCATCATTAATTAATAACTTAGTATTACGATCTACATATTTAAAAAGTTATATTAAAACATCAAGAAATTTAAGCACTATTAGTTTTGAAAAATTAGATACCTCAATGAAAAACTATACTGATAATATAATTCAATACTATGATGATTATAAAGAAGCAATTAGCATATTAATACTTGCTCTTACTACTCATATACTAAATATTATATTTATAAACTTTGCTATTATATATAATTCATATTTTTTCACATTTGCTTTATTTTTAGCAAATTTATGTTGTATAGTTTTTTTATGTATTTTTTACTATTTATTTCGTAATAGTTTAATAAATGATAATATTAAAGTTCAATCAATTAATAATAATATAAGAGAGTATTTAAATTATATACACATACATTCATTTTTTAATTATAAAATTTTGATTTAGAAAAATTAATTATACATGATTTATATATTTTAACCAAGAACAATATTACTCTTGGTATAATTAGTCTTTTTTATGTATTTATTTTTGGATTTGTAATTATGTATTTATTTACTTCAAATAATAATATTAGCAATAATGATTATATGAAAATATTTACATGTTTAATGCGTTCATTATGGTCACATATGAGTATACTTCGTGGAGCTATATCCATTGCAAATAAGTTAAGAAATATTTCTTATCATAATTTTTCAATATTAACAGAAGATAATAATAAACAAAATATTAATAATATTAAAAGTATTGAATTTTTAAACATACATAAAAATAAAAAATATAAAATAATACAAGGTATTAATATTATTAGTGGATCAATAGGAGTTGGAAAAACAACAGTTATTGAATTAATAACATGTTATAACTCTACTAATAGTTTTTATAAAGCTTTTATTAACAATATAGATACTAAAGATTTAAATGTTAATTCAGTAAGAAAACTAGTATCATATTTATCTCAAAATGATATAATATACTCAACTTCAATATATGAAAATATTGTTTTAGGAAATGAATATAATGAAGAATATTTTCAAAAATCAATAATAATATCTAATTTTACAAGTATAATAAAAAGAAAAAATTTTAATATTTATGATACAAATATTAAGTCTATGTTATCTGGGGGTGAAAGTAAAATGCTTGCAATTTCTCGAGTATTATATAGTTTCTTTTTAAATAATAATAAAATTTTAGTTTTGGATGAGCCTTTTAATAATTTAGATAAAAGTAATATAAATGTTGTATATGAAAATATTTGTAATATTGGTAATTTAAATAAAAAAATTATTATTATTGATCATACAAATAAATTTCATGATGTATGTCATCAAATAATATATTTATAAAAGTGTATTATGTATTTATTATTTAAAATATTAATAAATGTATATATTAAATTTTTCATATCATATTGGAACTAGCTTATTAAGTGAAAGTTTAGATAGTTTATACGCAGTACGTGATAGATACTCATCACAATCAAGAATATTTTTATCTAAAAATTATTATGCATTAGCAGTTTTATCTGCTAACTATTATCAAGATCAATTAGAAAGTTTACAAAATGATACATTGTATCAAAATGAATTAGCTATAGAATGTAATTTATGTGGAAAAGAAAGCTATAAAGAACAATTTACAGTTTTTATAATAAATGAAACAAATAATAAATATCATGAATTTTCATCAAATAAAGTATTAATGCAAAAAGCAAGTAGAACTTCACATTATAATGAACTTGTTACTTTCTATGCTAATGAATATAGTGAAGGAAAAAGAATGCTTGATGAAACGAAACACTATGATAAAAAAAAATAAATAATATAATTTTATAAATTTATATAAATAATCGTAATAATAGTATTATTTATATATATAAATTAAAATAAAGTATATTATTAAAATAAAATTTTTATAAATAATGATAAATATTTTTTACTACTTTTACTACTTATCCAATTTAATAAATATAGCTTATATTAAAAAAAATATTTTACTTATATATTTGTTAATAAATAAAATAAATATATGTAAAGCTGCTAATAAACTATATATAAAGATTTTTTTACTTTATAAATATTTATTACTTTATATAAAAAGTATATTTATTTTTAAATATATTTCTAATTCAAAAATTTATGTAGTTATATCAGTATTAATAATTTTATTATGCACAAGATTTACTAAAATAATTAATTTAATAACTATATCTTCTGCTGTAGATAGATTTATGAATTTAAAAATTATTGCTGATATATTATTTATTATTAAAAATTTTATATTTTAAATTTTTAAAACTTATATTTATATAATTTAGTTATATTATTAGCTTGAATATCTTGATAAAGTAAATGATTCTGATAAATGCACCAAAAACTTTAATTTCATAAGTTTTCTTGATTTAAAGTTAAAAGAGTTTTTATTTAATTCAATTTTTATTTTATTGATTAAATCAATAAAACTATTAGGACTTATATCATTATGTTCTAAAGTAATAAGATCTTGATACATAAGCATTAATTTAACTACTATCTTTTCTAAATTTATTTTATCTAATGAAGAAACATCTATATTACAGTGCTGACAAAACTCTTCTTCAGACATTCTATGCTCCCTTGCTTCAATAATAGAACGAATTGCATTAGAACAATCTGTCATACGTGATACATATTGAGAATTAATTGACATAATATTACTGTCCAACATTCTTTTAGCAGAGCTATAGTATAATTGCATTAAATCTGATCCACTTAATTGATTATCATTATCAAATACTAATATTCTTCCTTGATAAAAACGTATTGATGTAGGACTTTGTGGAGTTGTATATCTTAACGTTAAAAGATCTATTTTTTTTAGATTAAGAACTGGATACTTATTTTTTTCACAAAAATCTTCAATATTTTTGACTGTAAGCATTTCATGCCTATCTAAACAATCGAAAGAATTAGTATAATCGTTTTTTGCACGTGCAGTTTCATTCAATGGATATGACGTACGACTAAGCTTAAGAATATTTGGATCATTTTTAAAACGTATATTTAATTCCTCTTCTTGTTGATCATAGTTACTTGGATAAGCATTATATATACTCTCTATATTATAATCATGTTCAAAATCTAAAGATTTGATAGAACTAACTATAGCTTCATTACTTTTTTTACTTAAAAAATAATTTAAAAGTATAGATGAGCAAAATGATGATATTAGTGATATTATAAAAATCTTCTTTTTATTAAATTTATTTTTAACTTTTTTATTAAAAGCTTTTTGTTTTTTATAATGTTTATTTCTTTTATTAGAGTCTAATCTTATTGTTGTTGTGTTTTTAATTTTATTATTTATATTAATTTTAATAAAAATTACTAATAAATGACAATAATTTAATAATATATTATTCTAAAATAGTATAAATTATTCTATATAAGCTTAATTTAGAATATAATATATAAAAATATGAATAATGTACATGTAATTACTTTTGCTGGGATGAAAGGTGGAGTTGGTAAAACAACTTTATCTGCTTCTGTTTTCTGTAGTTATACAAATGATGGAAGAAAAAAAACTTCTAAATTTACTTTAATTAATACCGATGACGCAGCAGATTCTTTAACAACTATGCTTTATAAACTTCCAACATTTAATAGAATTAATGTTATTAAATGTAAACAAAATGATGTTAAAGGCCTTTTGATGGGCTATAATATGAATAAATCTACTAATAAATTAGATCATACATTTATTATTGATTTACAAGGATCTGATATTGATGGAGATTTAGTATCTTATTTAAAAACTGGCGTATGGGTAGTTCCATTTTCACCATGTAAACTTGCTGATAGAGCATGTTTAGTAACAATTGAAAGATTGCTGCAAAAAGGTGTTCCAAATAAAAATATTATAGTTGTAATTAATTTAACTAAACCATATAATACTATTGATGAAAGTTTAATATCAAGCTTTTATAAAGATGTTGTAGAACCAAACAAAATAAGTTTTCTTCAAGATGAAGATGGTAATTTACTTATAAGCGATTTTTGTCCATCAATTTCTAAAAATTTTAAAGATACTAAAAGAAATTTTTACAGTTTAAATAATGGAAAGCATACTAAAAAAGTAATAGAATTTTTAGTTCAAAAAATTAATGAAATCAAATAATATATTAAGAAAATGTTAAGAAAATTAAATATTAAAAAAATTACTGGCATTGATAAAAATGAAAAATCAAGCTTTCACGGAACAAAAGATTCAATTATAAACAATATATTATCAATCACTAAACTATCAAAGAGTGAAAATAAATCTTATAGCGATAGTATTGATGGCATTGAATCTAAAAACATTAAAAAAGATAGTAATATATCTAATAAAAAAGTTATTGAAAATAATACAAATATTGAAAATTATAAATTTATTCCTAAGTCAATAAAAGTATCATATAGAATAGCAGAAAGCATATGTAAAAAATTACATCAAAAAAATGTAAATATTAACACTATACTTTTGCTTTACATAGTTGAAAGAAAAAATAGTATTAAAAGAATTGGAAAAGAATATTTTATGAAAAAAAATATTATGAATGATAAAATTAAAGAAAAAAAATTAACAAAAACAGTAAATGTAAGTAGATATATATTAAATATTATAGAACAAAGCACTACAAATATTCATACAAAAATTGTTCCATTAATTGTAGAAGATTTTGTTAATGAAATTTTACTATTAAATTAAAAAATGCCAGCAAAATCTATAAGTAATATTTCAAATGATAATCAATTATCAAAAATAATACTTACAAAAAAAAATGGTAAGTCAAAAAATAGGCGTAAAAAATTTCTACGTTATCAAATATCAACATTTTTATTATCTTTTTCATTATCATTTATATTAACAAACTATATTTATAGAAAATATATTAATATAAAAAAACAGAATGTAGAGGATCAAATAGATTTTATTGCGCCAAAACGTAAAACAAATAGAACGCCTAATTATTCTAATCATCAAAATCCACTAAGAATGAATGTACCATCTAATCATCAAAATCCACTAAGAATGAATGTACCATCTAATCATCAAAATCCACTAAGTATAAATGTATCAAATATATATGATGAAAGATATGATCAAAATAAATTTCATACAAGATTTAATCATATGAATGTTAAGTACATTGATTATGAAAGAAAAATGAATAAAGAAATGAACATTCATTCAGCTTGGAAAAGTATTAAAGAGATGATTTCTAATACAGTAAGATTAGATAATACAGATATGGACGATGATACATTTTTTGACATGCTTCAAACATTTTATACCAAATTAACTAATATAAAAATAAGTATTACAAGTTTATCTAAAATGATTGAA
Organism: Sycon ciliatum; assembly: GCF_964019385.1. Lineage (NCBI taxonomy): Eukaryota > Metazoa > Porifera > Calcarea > Leucosolenida > Sycettidae > Sycon > Sycon ciliatum. Next base: position 24,761 of record NW_027044918.1, on the reverse strand, counting down.
ATATATCAAATGGCAATAAAAAAATTCAAAGAAATTAGTGCCAAAGAAATTAGTGAAGATAAAAAAAATAATGTAAAAGAAAGAGTAAAGAATTTATTAATAAATATCATGAACCATATTAATTCTTTTAGTGATAAAGATAATAGCAATGTTTTAGATTATGCATTACAAGATACATGTAATGATATTAGTAATTTATTAGATGAGTTAGAAAAGTAAGCTATAATGATGCTAATTATTTGTGCACAAGATAAGTTTAGCCTTATGATGTACCTTGATGACGTGCACTTGATGGTGTATATTTATATTGATAAAATAGATAATAATTATATAAATGATTCTCTATTAAAAAAATTATTTACATATAATTGTTTATAAAAGTATTTTAGTTATATTTATTTTATATTATAATTAATTAATAAAAATGATTAGAAATAAACAAAGTGCATTACATGATTCTAGTAGATCAGAATCAATAGTTGTTGATAAACAAGGTTTTGAATCTAGCACTGGCGATTCTAGAGATTATAGTGCTGCTAGTGCTGCTAGCGCTACTAGAGAGTACGAACATCAAGGACAATTAGATATAAGAAAATCTAAATCTTGTTTAAAATTATCTTTGAGTAATATAGAACGTTTCAATGAAGAATATGATACAAAAGATTATAACGAACTATCTGGTGTTCGTGGTGAAAGCAATGATCTAGTTAGTGTTACATGTCCAAGTATACCCTCATTAATATCTAACCCTTCTACTAGACAATATCTTTCAAGTAACGATTTTGATAGTGTGTCTATTCGTCGTTTCAATAAAGGTAATAGTCAACATACTATTACATCTACTACAAATCAAGCATTAAGTCTTGCAATTCAAAGTGACCATGATGCATATGAAAGCTCAGCTTCTATTGCATCTAGTGACACTTTAAAATATTCGAAATCTAATGCAACTAATGTAACTATTACTGATACAACTGTAGATGGTAAAACAACAGCTTTAAAAAAGCATGGTCAATCATCATCAGTTGTATGCGCTCCTACATATAAAGCTACATATAGAAGTGAAAGAAGTCCATATTGCTCATAGTCTGCTATTGTCTCTAGAGAACAAGGTTTAGCAAAGAAGCCTTTAGATTTATTAAAGATAAGATTGCTTTGTATAAATAATTACTTACCTTTAATAAAAAATGCTAAAATAAAATCATTTTTATTTCATATTTATCAAACATATCAGGCAAAACAAACAAGTCTAATGTATGCATTATTTCAAGAACATTTTTTAAGCCCACAATTAGAATATATTACTAAAAGAGATTGTTTTGAATTAATTGTAACAAGATTTTTATCTAATGTTATATTCAATCACTATATGATTAATAATTTAGATGTAGAAATGTCAATAGCGAAGACAAGATTTATCCTTAATACTAATAAAATAAAATCAATATTATATAATGCTTGTAATCTATCATTTGATTTCAATAATATAGAAATTCATTACTCAGTTAATTATATAAATGATGGATTTTGTTTAACAATAATTATAAGGAGTATAAAGAGCGCAAAAGTTTTATTTCCATCTTTAAATTATAATTATAACATTAGTTCTTCATCTATTAACTCTACAACTGGATTTGTAAATGCTGTTGCCTCAAATCTACATGAAGAATGCACAGACTCTTACTTATTAAAAGTACAAAATTCTGTTGATAAAATTATGGAAACTTATAAGAGAAAACTATTATATAGAGGAAAAACTCTTCCAGCTGAATTAAAATTTAAAACCCTCATATTGCAAACTGGAAAAGTATTATTTAATACAAATTTAGATAATGCATTCAAAGCTGATGATTTTAATTATAATATTACTTTTGTAGAAAATCAAACAGATGAGGATGAAGATCATGTAATTGCACTATCTAATACACTTAAAAGCTATGTAGTAGGTGAAGAAAATAATCAAATACTATTTAAATAATATAGTAGTATTTGATTACACTTAATTTTATATCTTATTTTTTTTACTTTTATTTTTTTTACTTAATTAAAGAGTATATATTTGTTTATATATTTATGCTTATATAAAATATTTTATTCTATTTTAAATTAAAATCACAGTTATTTAGCAATATATTATTTTTTTTATATATAAAAAGAGTAATTTATGTTAATATAAACTATATTATACTATATTATCAAGCAAAAAATATTTATTTATTTATACTTTTTATGAATTTTGTTCATTATATACTATCTAAAAACATCTTTTTTTCAAAAAAAGTTGCATTTAAAGAAAAAAGTTATATAATTTATATGAAAACAAAATAAATTATTCAAAAAAGTGAATTATAGAAGAAAAAAAATGATTGAATTATGTGATTGGTTTAATCATTTATTTCAAAAATTTCAAAATAATCCTCATGCATGTATAAAAGAAAAAGTAAATAGAGTAAGTATAAAGAAAGATAGCAGATTAAGTGTTAATATTAAAGCTATAAGTAAACAAAATTGTGGCAATAGAGTAACACATTTCAATGTTATGTCAGAGTTTAAAGAGATATTAAATAAAGTTAATTTATATACAATTGGTGATCATTATCAAGAAAATGAATGGAAATATTATGTTGTAAAGGTAAATTTGATGCACTCAAAATTAAGTGCACCTGAAAGTTTTTTGTTTAGAAATAAAATAATTAAAGGATTTGGAGATTTAATTAATTATCGTTTTAAATCAGTTGATAATAAATATATGTTTAATCCAAGTGGAAATAAAAACTGCTTGCTAAAATGCTTGCAAAAATTAAAACAAATTTGTAAAAATCTTATTCAAACTATTGATTATATTATTAAAAACTTATTTATTAAAAATAAAAATAAAAATACAACTTTAGAGAATGCTATACATTATTTAGAAATAATAAATATACAAGTAAAAATAGCTAAATATACTTTTATAAATAAAAAAAATAAACTTATTATAAATAATGAATATTTCAACAAATCAAATCCATATCTTTTAATAATTGATTTTAATTCATTTTTACACTGCATTTTAATAAAAGATAAGTTTATTGATATTAATAAAATTTCTCAACAAATTTACTTAGAAATAATTTAATATGAAATATAATACTCTGCAATTTGCTGTTTATGATATCGAAACTATTCAAATAAGCAATAATAAACATGAATCTATTTATAGTATTGGTATATTTATTAGTAATAAAGATGATTATAAGTTTTTTAATAATAACAATATTTCTATAGAAGATATATATAAATTATATAAAAATAATAACTATGTATATTTAATTAAAAAGTTTGGTAGCTATATAAATAGGATTATTCATAGGTTTAAAATTTTTCATTTTTTTGATAAAAATATGAATGAATTAAATAGACAAAATATTTATAAAGATATTTTTAATTTTTTTGCTGAAAATATTAAAAGTCAAATTTTTATTTACGCTTTTAATGGTGGTAGATTTGACTCATATATGATAATAGAAGAAATTAGTAATTTTTGCCCATATGTTAGTATTAATAATGTTATAGAGGGAAGTAATTTGATATATAATTTTAGTTTAAAGTTTTGTAAAAAAATTAATATTTCAAAAAAAATAAAAAAGAATTTAACATTTACATTGAACTTTAGAGATATTTTAAACTTTATTGGAAATTCAAGTTTATCTAAAGTATGCAATGATTTTAATATTCCTAGTAGATTATCAAAAATAAAAGTTTCTAATAATTTTGTTGAGTCTTTTAGAAATAAAATTTACAATCATAATATTCAAGTAAGTGACATTGAAAACTATGATCTTTATCTTACTAGTGATGTAATATCATTATATATGATTGTAAAAAAAGTATCAGATGAGTATTATGGTATTAATATTGTAGATGAAAATATCAATATACATAGATATTTAACTGTAAGCGCAATTGGTTATAAAATTATTAACAAATATTTTAAAAATAGTAAGCATCAAATTAATGTCGAAAAAGATATTTGTCACTATTTAAGTATGCGTGAATCTTTATATGGAGGAAGAGTTCATTGTTTAAAGCCTTATGGTGAAAATATAGTAGAGTGTGATGTTAATAGTCTTTATCCATATGCAATGAAAAATTTCCACTATCCTATTAATAAATATAAGTTATACGATTGTAGTATTATTGGCATAGCAAAAGTAACTCAAATAGGAATGAATTTAATTAAAGAAAATAAAATGTTTATAGCCAATGTAAAATTAATTGGTACCAAAAATCTTAAAATTTCTCCAATACATAACTTTGAATGTTATCCAAAAAAAATTCCAATTGCAAATATTGATAAACTTATGGATAAATCTTATGACTATAAATACTCTTGTAATAAGGAAAGATCAATCTTTTTAACTTCAGTAGATATATATGAGCTAATTAGATATGGATATAAAATTATTAGCTTTACTCATATTTATTACTGGAAAGATAGTGATTACATATTTGATAAATATATTACTAATATATATGATAAAAAATTATTTAGTATTTTAGATAAAAATAAAACAAAAGAAATTATATATAAAACTATGATGAATGGATCGTATGGTAAATTTTGTCAAAAACCTATTAATACAAATATTCATTTTATTTTAAATAGAAATATAAATAAAATTAAAAATTATATTTATAATAATAAAAATAATAATTTATCATTTACAAATATATTAAATAGGGGTAAATATCAAAATATATTTTATACGCAAACAAATATTAAGCCAAAACATCCAGTACATATTGCATGTTTTATATTATCATATAGCAGAAAAATTATGAATGGATTTTTTGATATTTTAGGCAGCTATAAAGATCCAAAATGGTACTATAGTGACACTGATAGTATTTATTTTGATGAAAAATATTTAAGTATATTTGAATCTATGAATTTAATTTGTAATAATGAAATTGGTAAATTAAAAATTGTAGAAAAATATAAAAAATGTGTTTTTGCTGGTAGCAAAATTAAAGCTTTATTAAATCATAATAATACAGAAAAAATAACTGCTAAAGGCATGGATATAAATAAATTAAATTTTAATCAAATTTATAATTTTGTTTTTAATAATATAAGTTTAAAGGAAAAACGTGTAGTATTTAATAAAAAAATATATAACGGAGTAGCTATTTATACAAGAAGCAAGGAAATTATAAGAAAGGGCCCTAAAAATTGTAAATTATCTAGAAATAAAAAAAGATGGATATATTATTAGTTATTTATAATAAAATATATAAAAATGTTTAGAATTATTAGTGTAGATTCAGAAGAAGATATTTTTAATCAAGATGAATTAAAAAATGATGTTGAAAAACAAAAAACTCATAAATCATCATCATTTAAATCAAAAAAGCAAGATAAAAGAAAACTACAATTAAATAACAATAACAGTATAGTTGAAAATGATTTTAGTGATGAGGAGGCTCTTATTAATTCATTTAAATCTTTATTTTGCACTAGTAGTACTGAAAGTCATGCTAAAGAGAGTAATAATGATGGATTATCATATTCTAAATCATTTTATAAAAGTAATAAACAAGGAAGTATAAATGGAAATATAAGTGCTTTTACATTTACATATAAAAATCATATATTTATTGCAATTAAATATAATGATAAGGTTATTGCTATACTAAATAAAAATGGTGATATTATCTCATGTTCTTGCGAAAATAGATATTAAAACTTTTTAAAAATTTAAAAATAAAATTTTTATTTTAGTATAATTTATTTGTATTATTATATATTTTTTGATATAAATGTAAAATTATAATAATGTTTTTTGGTACTATAGATTTAAATCAATTTTCACTTTCTCCTGCACCAGGAGAAAATTATGATGAATTAAAAGAAAAAGTTAGTAAAAGAGCAGTAGTTTCTCTTAGATATGGTGAAAAAAGAGACGATTTTATTAAACATGAAGAAAAAAAGAAAGAACACGATGAACCAAAAAGGTTATTACAAAAAGCAGAATTAATATTTACTTTACAACAAGAAAATGATAAAAGAGAAAAATTGAAGCAATCCAAAACTAGAGCTTTGCCAGCATTACCAGCAAAACATTCTCAACAAAGTCAAGAACAATATGATGATGTTTTTGAAGTAACACAAGGTTTAAATCAACAAATTTTACCTTTTGATGAAGAGCCTGAGGGGGAAAGTAGAGAAAATGAAATTTTTTGGGAATTGACTATAGATGATTTAAGTGATGTAAAAGGTTTAGAAGATAGCGATCTAAGTCTAGATAAATTTCCTTCACTTAGTAAAAGGCAGTATATAGCAATAATAAAAAATACAGTGAATATTAAAGATTATAAAATTAATCTTGGATCATTTCTTCAGTATGACAATGAAGAATCTCTTACACAAGGTATAAATATATATAGCAATGAACTATATTTTCAATCTTTAAAAGATCATGAATTATTGAATTATGATTTATTTAAAGTATACTATCCTCAAGCTTGTGCATCTACAAGTCATACAAATACTAGAAATATGCGTAAAGTTGAAGAATTAACATTTAAAACTAGCACAATTAATATAGTTAATACTCATGATGAATTTTGTAGATATGTGCAACAAGCGTTTATAATAATGGCTCGTCAAGAAAATGATACTGTTAGAAGCGTAAGATCTTTGACTTTTAATCCACTTACTACTATGCGTAATGTAGTTCATAGGAAAAGTAATCGTCATAATTTATTTGTAATGTATATATACAAATCTGATATAGTTCATTATCATCATAAATGTATTGCATATATTATTAAATATAGATCAAGTGGAATAGTAAAGTTAAAAGATTTTATTGATGCTCAAATTTTTTATAGAAATATAGATGAATCAATATCATGTCTTGATGGTTTAAAAATAAATGGCTTTGAATCAAAAGACTATTTTCTTATTTCTGCATTTGTTCCAGAAATATTAATAAAATGTACTCAAATTTACGAAATAGTGCGTAAAGTAATGATTCATGACGATGTTATATCAAATATGCTATGTGCTACAAATGATGGAAGTGAAGCTTCAGCGGCAGCATCTATGGCAAAACTTAACCCTTTAATTATTTCAGTTTCTTTAAAATTTCAATTAGAAGATATTCATGTAAAAAAGTTAAAAACTATGGTTGTTATGCCATTAATAGACATGAAGCAAAATTTAACAATATCTCGTACAAATGCTCGTTACTATCTTAAATGTCTTTTATTATCGTCTAATTTATATAATTATAAAAATAGAGAAGTTGATCCATTTTCTATTAGATCTTGTGATCAAGCTTCTGTTTCTACACAACAACCTCAAGATAGTGACCAAGATTTAATCATTTTATAGATATAGAGAAAAAAGAGCAATAATAAAAGTGAAAATATATAGTTAAAATATATTTATAACAAAATAATAAAACACATATAATAAAAATATGTAATTTATATAAAATAAATACAAAGTTAAATTAAAATTATAATAGTTATTTATTTTATTATTTAAATATTAAAGTTATTAAATATAATGAAATTTTATAATCGTTTAAGCTATCTAATTCCAACAGTGCTTACATCATCAGTTTTTTCTTATGCACAAAACATAACTCAGTGTAATGATCCTAGTAATATTGGTAGTGATGCCAATTCTTTTATTAGTGATGATATAGTTAGAGTTTCTGGAAAAGGTAATTTAAGTTCCCCTAGTAATACAGGTGTTTTTAGAACATGTTTAAATCATTTATTATGGTTTTCTGGGGATCAAAATACATCATATTGTGACTATAGTTTTAATGATGATAATATTCCTGAAGCATCTTGTACAGATGTAACTTATAAAAGTACTAATTCATCATATAATACATTAGAGAGTAGAAGTATCTATAATAGATTTTTTACTAGTAATGATACAGTTAATTATGTTTGTACTACATTATCATCATATTGTGATAGCGCTTATCATACAACTGTAAACTTTACAGGAATTTGTGTTGAAGCAACATACAATAATATACAACCAATTTATAACAACACTCCAAGCATTCCAGGTCTTTTCTATGATCTATGTGTTAATGTAGCAAATTTATTTAACAGTTCTTCGCAAGAAATTGAAGTACCAACACCTTATATAGAAATAAATGCAAGTAGAAACTATAGTGGAAATTATAGTATTGCTGAAAGTGGATCTGGAAACATAGTTGAAAGTGGATATGGATCCGGTGAAAGTGGATCTGGATCCGGGAGTGCTATTGAAAGAAGCACAATAACACCATTAACGCTTTCTACTGATACTTCATCAGTTAGTTTTAGAGGTGCATCACTATCAAGACTATCTACATTTACAAACCCAACAATGTTAACAACTTCAAGTACATTGCAAGATATGCCTACAAATGATTCAAATTTGTCTGTTGGAAGTATAGTAGGAATAGTATTTGGCGTTATAATTGGTATAATTGCTATAGTTGCATGTCTAAAAATATATTTTAGTAATTTTTGGAGAAAAAGATATTACATGGTTAGAATACATCCTGCCGATTCTTTACGTAGTAATGTAATACAAATGACAAATATAAATCATTAAAAACGTGAATGCATATTAAGAAATATAATGATTAGTAGTGTTTAACAGCATTAGTATTTAATATCATATATAAAATTATATTTATGATAAAATATAATAAAAAATATGCTTTTATCATCACAAGATAGTTCACCTTTACAAATAACAAGCAATCCTAAAAGAAAAACTAAATCAATTGAAACTTTTAATTATGAATCAAGAGAACGTAAAAATGTATTATTATATGCACTTACATTTTCTGCTGCAGTAACAACTGGGATTGGAGGATATTATTTATGGAATTCATTATCTGATGTGTCTGATGTAGATTTAAACAAAGATTTTCGTGATATGATTGAAAATCCAGATCATGACAATCCTCAGTTAAATCACTTCATTAAGCATAATAAAAAACTAGGAAAAATGATATCTAATGCTAACAACTTATTATCAAAAATTGAAGATGAAGGTGATTTAATTGTTCCAGAGCCAAAAGTTTTAGACAAAATTGCTGATGATGTTTCATTAATGCTTAAAAATTCAGTATCTCTTTATAAAAACTTTAGTACAGTAATTTTAAATAAAAACATTGGAATTACAGATCTTAAATTACATGAAAAATTTTTAGACGAATCTAATAAAGCATTGTATAGAATGTGTACGATAATTAATAGAATAAGTCATACATTTTCTAGTCGTCTAAATGATATATGCCAACTAAATGCATATGCAACTTCTGATGAGTATAAAAATACTATTAAATCATATTTAAGAGATAGTAAAAAACCAGAAACAGCTTTTAATGATATAGTAGAAAATCTATGCTATCCAATGATTTCTAGATTTTTAGAACATAGCGATTATACAAGAAAAGCATATATATATAAAAAAATAATAGATGATAAATATGCAACAACATTAATAAAAAATCAAGAAAAATTAGTAAAATGTCTTAATCATGCATCAAGCAGTATGGATGGCTTTTTAGCTAATGAAAATAGTTTAAAATTTGGAAATACTATTATATATTAAAAATGTTTGAATTAATTCCAATTTTATTTATTGGAAAACATCTGCTAATATTATCAGAATCTAGTGATAATAATTTTTATAATAGTAATTTTAATAGTGACACTTCTTGTAATTTATTAGAAAAAGAATTTGAAATAACTTATTAAAAAAATAATTTAAAATTTATATATATTTTAAATTACAACATTATAATATTTATTAATAAATAATAATATTTAATTATATTGTAAAATTTGATATTATATAAAAAATTTTAATATGAAAAAGAACATACTAATTAATGATAAAGATTATGATAATGATGATGACAACTTAGATGATGGTTACGATAATGATGATGAGTATTTAGATAATTATGATGATGATTCTGATGAAGATGATTATAGTGTTGATGATGATGATTCTGATGATGATTCAGAAAACTATTAATTTATATTATTTTTCTTTAAATATTTCTATAAAAGAAAGATAATATTTATATGATAGTATAGACTTAAATATAATTTTTGGAACTAATAAAATATTATTATTTAAAGATGTTACTGATATTATTTTATTTAATTTACTAACATTTTTATAATTATCAATACCAATGTCAATTATGTTGTTATACATCATTACAGTTAATACAATAGATAAAGAATTAAAGAAGTGATTAATATAATTATCAATTAAAATAAAATTATGAGTTTGAGGTTTATTGTAAAACATGAATAATAAAATATTATTTCCAACTAAATTAGCTGCATCAAATACAATGCTTCTAAACACTCTACTTTTAATATTTTGAGTAGAATATTTAATATTGCTTTCTTGATTTTTTGAAAATATTAAAAATTCTATTATAGGATGACAATTAAAAATATAATTTACATTTCTACTTGTAATATTATGATCATATAATTCATTTATATATCTTTTATTATTTTGATAGCAAGTGAACGAATATAAATATAATGAGTAAATAGTTATATTAAGCAATATAAATATATTATTTTCAATTATTTTAAATTTTTTATTTAATACTTTATTTTCTTGTAAATAATTGTTAAAATTATCATTTATAGCATATACATCTAGGTACATATTAAAATTTTATTAAATAATTATAACATAGTATAAATTTATCAATAAAATGCATTATGTTTACCATGTTTTAAATGAAATTAATAAATTATCAAAATTAAATGATAGCACTATTCACGGTAAATTTAGTTTTAAATTTATTATGAATAAAATAAATGATAATTTAGATATATTTTTTCCAGAGCAAAACTTTAAAATAAATATTATAACAAAATACTTATACGCTAGTATAAACTCTTACTATGGTGGAACTAATAATATAATTGTATGGTATAAAATTAATAGAAAAAATATTATAAATAATGTTATTAATGAAATTAAAAAATCAAAAACTAAAAATATAAATATATATAGTAGGTGCTTAGGATCTGCTATAGCGCAATATTTTATTGGTGATTTAATTTTATATTTAAAAGAAAATAACATTGATATTAAAAATATAAATATTATAATGGTAAGTCCAATACCAATTAAATGTAATCATGCATTTGAAATAAGTAGTATTATTGATATATATAAAAATGTTGATCAAAAAGAAATTAACATTAGCATTATATATTCATCTTTAGATAATATATTTGTTTTTGGTGAATCTACAATTGCTACAGATATTATTAATAATAGTATTTATAATATATATCAAATTTGTTATAATGATTATTTTTATGATAATGATAGCTTAGTAAATACTGCTCATAATAAATTATTTCAATTAAATAACTATAGTCATCGCATTTATAGTGGAAAAAGATCATCTATGAATTTTATGTACGCCCAAATGGCAAAAAGTAGTAAAGGATTATATAGTATTTTATCACGTTATCAGTTACATGATATTAATCAAAATAAAGGAAATTTTTATATATTATTAAAATACTATCAATTTTATATTTATTCTATATCATCTTATATTCAAGATAAAATTATTAGTTTAATTTATTTAAATAAAATTTATTTTAATAAGGACTATAATTTTAATATATACTATATATATTTTCTTATAATAGCTCAATCAATTACTATATTATTTACAATCTATACAAGCTATTTTATAAGTATTAATATATTTAGATTTATTTTTTATTAGTAAGAAATTTTATATAAAAAAGCTTAAAAATAGTCTAATATAGTAATAATTTGTATAAAATACATTATTTATAATAAATAATAGAAAAAAAATAAATGAATTATAAAAATATAAAAGTTTTAATGTTTTTTGGAGATAATAAATGTGCTAAATCTACTTCATGTAAAACAATGCTTAACTCTTTAAACTCTTTAAAAAGATATGAAAATAAAATTAAAATTATTACATGCTTAAATGAAGATGGTAATCAAAATGAAATATATAATAATGACTACAGTAATATTTCTTTAAGTAAAGTTAAAAATACAAGTATTAATAAATATTCTCAATCATTTGGAGATAAGTTTTTAGAAATTATTAATGAGAGCACAAAAAATTATATTGAATCATTTAATTTTAAAGACTTACCTACAAATTTTAAATCTAAAAGGGACTTTATTAATCATTTTAATTGCAAAGATTATAAAATAGTATTATTTGATTTATCATTTTGTAATATTAATTTTGATCAAATTAGTACAATTAAAGACTTTGTAAATAAATGGTTTGTTCATATTGCAAGTCATAAAATACCTAGATTTATTAATATAATAAGCGAAATGATTAACATAGGAATTAATAAAAATGATATTAGTATTTTATTAATGAATATGTGCTCAAAAGACAGTATAGACGATGAAATATTATCATATTCTCAAGAATATGTAGATTACTTTAATAATATTATTGGCAATAAAGAATGTAAATATGAATTAATGTATAACTCTAAATGTATGTATCCAGGAAATAATTTATTATCAGGAAGTAGTAAGCCATCAAAAATTAATAAAAAAATTATTAAAATTATAAGAAATAAAATTATTAAAAAGTAAGTATTTTTAATTAAATAATTAATCAATATTACGTATTAACATAATGCATGCTTAATATTTTTATTATAATTTAATTAAAATACATAGTCTGTGTGGAATAAGTATTTTTACTTATTTTATAAAAGAAGCTAAGCATAATTATGAAATTTCATCAATTTGTATACATGCTGGATACAGTGAATGTGATTGAATGAATTCTGTTCATTGTATTGATAAAATTGATCATCAATATAATTTAGATATTATACTAAATAATCCTAAATGCTTTCAAAATAGCATTTGTCAGTTTCTTTATGATAAAGATATTTGTGATTAAAAATCAGATGTAGTATTCAAAGTTGTTATTACAAATAGCAAAGAAGAAAGCGTAGAACATATAAAAGTTTTTAATGTAATAGAAAGTTGTGTTTTTCGTAAAAAATTAAATCTAAGCTAATATGAGCTATTAATGTCTAACAGAATATATTTATTATTAAACAAAAAGCATTAAGTGAGAGTTTTTTTGAAACTTATGTCAATATATTATGTAAAAAATCTATTATTTTTGATGAACTTACAAGCTCCTATCTTAATGTTATGGAAAGTACACACTCAATAGTTAAATTAAAACTATTTCATCAAATTAAACAGCATTTACTTAAATTTCGTTATTTAAGTTGTGTAAATATTGTAATTGATAACTGCTGTTTTGTTGAAACTTTTTCAGCATCACTTAAAAAATTGTATACCAGTATGCTATATAATAATTTAGTAAGTTTAAATGTAGATAAAATGATGTATAAGTATTACAGTATTCCTATTGATAAAGATAACTACTCTTATATTCATATTGTTAGACAATGTAAAATATCTCCAAAAGCATATATAAAATGTGTTACACCTAATTTTAAAAATAATTATATTATTGATAATGTTAATATATTAAATACATTTACATTATATATTATATTTTATTTAAGATTAAATAATAAATCATATCCATATTATTTAGAATATACTTTATCATGTCAGTTAGTTGATCAAGAAACAAAGAAATTCTTTAATATCGATTTTGATTTAATATTTGAAAATAATGAGAATATATTATAAATTAATGCATATTTTATTTAAAATTAGCAGTTTATATTATCAATATATAAAATTAAAATATGAAATATTTATCATCAGTATATAAAACTTTATTTTTACCAGTAACTTACTCTTTAAGCTTGATGAACTCTGTATCATCGCAACCAGGATACTACCAATCTGAAGGTCATACTATTAATCCATTTTTAGTTAATGACACATATCTTCAGTTATCAGATGGACTACAGAACTATACAAGTAGATTTATTCATAATTTAAAAGTGTGTAGCAATAATACATTTAGTCTTTCATTTAATATTTGTAGTCAGTTTAACGATACTATTGTAAGATGTATTCCAAGATTTTTATCAATAGATAATAATGGTGTAAAACAGTATGACACTCTTTATTATTCATATCCTTTTCCTAAAGTTTTTGGAGCATTGCTAAATTTTAATTCTAAATGTAATACAAATTTAATTTTTATTAATGAAAATATGGGTAGAATATTTAATAATATTTCATCTTCAATTAAAAATCTTGTATTGGAAAATAATTATAACATATCTTTTAGCGGTCTAAAATTTCCAAACTTATGTGATTTTCCAGCAACAAGCTCATTAAATAGTACAATGCAATCTGTTGCATCAAATGCAATAACTGTATCTTTAATAAATGGCTGCAGAAATATTATAAATATGGTTTGCAATTATTCATTACCAAATTTATTAGGATTTACATGCGATCATATCGTTACAAGTGAGCCGCAATTAACATCTCACCCAAGTTTTTCAAGTAGCAATAATACTAATATTTTTACTTTAAATAGTAGCACTGTAGTTACAACAGCTACTACAGCAGGTATAGTATCTTCTGGGACATCTAATTTACTTAGTTTGATAGCAATACCATGTGTTATTTTAACATCTTTTCTTATTTTTATTGGTTATAGACATTATAGAAATAAAATATCAATAGGTATATTTTATAAATCTTAATTATTATTTAATCTATTTTAGTTTTTTTTAATAAAATATTTTTTTAATAAAGTAAAAGTATATGTTTGCTATTAAAATATAAATTTATTTTATATTAATAAATTTATATATTAACTTCTATATATTAAAATTTCTTCTTAATTTTTTTTTGAATTACGCGAGAAAAAATTTCTCAAAAGTCCTGTTGAACTATTAGAACTTTTTTTACTAGAACTTACTTTTTTAATTTTTAGCAATGATTTTCTATTTTTTTTTACTTGAATTTCTTCACTAGATTGACCACTTTGTTCATCAGGCTTTCTAACTTGATCACTACTTCTATCTTTATCTTGTGCAGTATCTTGTGCAGGCAATATTTGCCTTTTAGTTGATTGAGATTGAGTTCTAGTTAAACTTTGATCTAATGGCAAATGATTTGCCACCAATGGCATTTGAGCTTGAGCTAGTAATGTATCTGGTGCTGGAATTTGAGATGGGCTTGTGGCTGGAACAGGAATTTGGTCTGGAACTTGAGTTACTGGGGTTACTAAAGCAACTGGAATTGATACACTTTGCTGATCATCATCTACAGTTAAAGCATCTATATCACAATCAGAATCATCAGATGATGTAGAGTTATTTCTATTAATTAAATTTATTCTTTTTAGTCTACTATCTCTTAAATCATTTATATTTTGACCTTGTATTCTAGCAGTTGAATCATTTGAATCATGATATATTAATTGTCTTTCTTCTGATGCTGTTTGTCGTGATGACTCTGCAGATACTGGATTTACTGTTACTGGAGGCACTACTATCTTTTGCTCTGGTTGTTGTAATAATGGATCTACAGGAGTTTGAATATGAGGCTGTTGTGCTGGCATCTGTTCTGATAAAGGTAATGATAGTGATGGGTGAGGATATATACTTTGTTCTTTAAATGGATTAGATTGACTTTCATATTCATCAAAAAGAGGCGTATCAACGCTTATATCTGATGGTAATGAAGATGAATTTTGCCCTGATGCATCTGATAAAGACTCTCTAAGATCTGATTCTTTATCACTAGATAATAAAGGGTTAGATAAGTTGTTATTTTGTAAGTAACTTTGAGTAAGTATTGATCCTCCAGCAGCACAAGTTAAACATACAGCAAGCAAAGAAAAGCTTTCAGAATACCAATTTTTTGATGATGAGCTAGAAAAAGATCGTAAAGATTTTTTGGGTGTTTTTAATGACTGTTGTGATTCACCAGTTTCATCACTGCTTTCGTTTAATTTAAGCATAATATATAATATTTAAAAATATTAATACATTTGTCAATAATATAATAAATATTAATGACAATAGTATATTATATAGATATGAGTGAATCAAAAATTAAAAATATAACTTTTATAAATAAAATAATAAATGAAAATTTTAGAATTTTAAATTTAGGTGTAAATAATACTAAAATATTCAATTTTTACTTTTATTTTAAATATGAAGAAAATAATAATATAGTGAAAATATCATTTCCATATTTTGAATCTGTTCCAAATTCAAAGCATCATGGAATTTTTAATTCAATTAAATATCATATGATTGCTGGTGGATTTAATGTAACTTTACATAGTATTAATAATATTGTTGCATGGTATCAAATAAATAGAAAAAAACTAAAAACATTCATTAAACAAATTTGTAAAAATACAGAACATATTGAAGTTTATGGACAAGCAATAGGTAGTATTTCTGCTCAATATTTTATTGGAGATTTATTGCAAAATTGTAATATTAATAAATTAAAAAGTATAAATATATATTTATTGAAGCCAATGACAATCAATACAAATATTGCAATAAATATTAATCAAATTATTAATAGATTTCATAATGAATATCCAGATGTTTATCTTAAAGTTCACTTTATATATACAATTGAAGATAATTTATTTATCTTTAGTGAAACAACTGTAGCCATTGATGCTGTTGATAATAGTAATTATGATTTTTATGGCATTTATAATAATGATTTTATTGATAAGAGATATGAGTTTAAAAGCAATATTCATAAAATAAGATCAGATGACAAAGGTTGTATTATTACTGGAAAAAGAGCTGCATATAACTTTTTATTTTTACAAATTTGTAGAACTGGTAAAGTTAATTCTATAAAATTATACTATCAAAGCATTAGTCAAAATAAGCTTAGGATTAAACAAGGTATTTATTCAAGAATTTTAAATACTATGTTTATATGGATTACTTATTATACATCTTTGTTTCAAAATAAAATATTAAGATATTCAGGCTTATATGTTTTAAATTATTCACACATATCAAAAGAATATAGCTATATATATGGATTAATTATTTGTATATTTAATATTATTATTATGATTCTTTTATTTTTATCATCATTTATAACTATTTATCTTTTCTTTATTAATATAAAAAACCATCAATTAAGTGAAATAATTATTGGAGTTAAAAATATTATTAAACAAATATTTCCTTTATTTATGTATGATGCAATTAAATCATTAAATGAAAATATATTTAATTTTAATAGCAATATATTTTAAATTAATAATATATAATTATAAATAACATATTATTATGGAAAAATCAGGTATAGTAGAAGCAGCATCTTGCGAATTAGGACTTAGGAGTCAAGAAGCACTAGATGATGCATTATTTAGTAATGAAACAACAGTAACAGTGTGTATAGCAGAACCTGCAGCAGCATCTAATCAGCAGCATAGTTGTGATCAAGGCTTGTATGCTGATAATAGTGAACTTAAGAAAGTGTTAGAAGTATCTCGTAATTTATTAACAACAAGTAATGATGTTGGTGATGTTGATGATGTAGAAGCTATTTTATTACAATCTAAAGAATATTATGATCAAGAGCAGCAAAATAAACTTTCTGAATTAACTGTGCAATTTATGAAAAGTGAAAATGTAGATGAACAATGTAGGCTTTTAGAAGCATTTAGTCAAGTATCATCAGATGAACAACTCGCGAATCAATTGCATCAGAAAGAGTTGGAAGAATTGAGGCAAGCTCAAAGTCATCAAACTCAAATTCAAGCTAATGGTCAACATAATGATAGTCAACATGATCAAGAATCACGTTTATTAGATGATAGTTTTATAGAGTTAAAATCAGATGGTATTGACATTTTAAATGAATCAACTGTTACTCAAATTTCAGAAGAATCCTCTCAAATATCTCATACAAGTGTTATGGAGCCTTCTTGTATTACTGAATTAAGTGAAAGTGAAATTGAAAGTGAAAGTGTTCAACAAAATTCAGTCGTATCAGAAAGTTCATCAGAAGTATTAAGCTTACAACATAATTGCGCAACAAGCGCAACAAACCTTGATGCTAGATTTGTTGATCAATCAGGCTTAGTCACTCATGAAGAATCTCATGATCATTCATCAGCTAATAATAGCAATCATGAAGAAGATGATAGAGTTAATGTAAATTATGACAATAGTACAATTTTATTATCTATTAAATATTTACTTTGTGGTCTTATATAAAATAATTAAAATTATTTATTTCAAACTTATAAATAAAATGCACAAGAAATATAAAAATATTTATATAATAAAAAAAATATTTAAAATGATTTAAACTTATTGATCTCTCCAGAATCATAAAATCTTCCAATTGATTTTTTTATATAGCATCTTGTTTTTTTAAATAAAAATATCACGCCTATAATTAATATTGCAATGATAGATAAAAATCCCAAATAATTATAATTATTATTTGAGTTTTCAATTATATCAATATCGCTTGTTTTACTTGTTATAATAGATAGAGATGAGCTTTGCGCTATATGTGTAGGTCCTTGAGCAGAACTATCATCACCTGCTAATGCATTTATTTTAATATGGTCCTCATCATCTTCTCTACGAGATCTTGATACACCAAATATACTTTTACAATGCTCAGTAAAACTACTCATCCATGATAAAAGAGGAGTTTTATCAATTAATATTTTACATTTTGGTCCATTATAATTAATGCTACATGGACTTGGACCAAACCTTTTAAATATTATAGTTTTAACATTGCTAAATGTTCGTTTTGAAGATTGCATTTGAACTATTTGACAAGGTTGAATTGATTTATTAAAAAAATGAATTTCAACTATACCTGTGCAAATTAATGAAACATGATTAGGAAGTATCTTTTTATTTTGATGTTCTGAATGAGATTTTCTTAGCAATTTTACTTTGTTAAATTTTTTATTATTTCTTTTATACAGTGAAACACTGTGCATATTACTTCTAAATGATTTACCAATTAATGTGTCTTGATTATTTAATGGTAATAATATTTCCAAAGTAAAGTTTTGACATTGTAATAAAGTTCCATGACTATGACATGGATTATTATGCAATTCTTTTTTTATATTATTTAAATAATTTAATTTTACATCATTTACAAAAGAATCTTTCACTTTATTTATATTATAAATATTGATTTTATTTTATCAAAATTTATATATTAGTGCGTATATTAATGTTTTAAACTTGTTATAAAAGTTCTAGTAGTTCTTGAGAAGATCCGCAATAATTTATTACAATTTGTGATTGACAGTTTTGAAATATTTTACCTTTATTTTTTTTGCATTCATTTTCATCATGCAATAAGAATGAAACTTTATTACTTAATAAATACATAGTTTTATTTTTAATACATTCTTGTAAACAATTATTTACTATACTCCATATGCTTATTCCATCTTTTAAACATAAAGTATGCATATTTTTTTTATGTTCATCAATATTAAGTAAAACTTTATAGTTTTTACACTTATTTACTACTTCTATATTTTTAGTAAAAATTTTAAATCTTAGATGCTTAACTTTTTGTTTTATTATTTCTTTTATGTCTATTTTTTTAATCTCATCTAAACTACTAAAATACTCTGATAAAATCATTTGAAATACTACTATTCCTTGAATAATATTACATTCTAAATGTAAAACGGGATTCATATGCATAAAAATATTACGAATAACTTGTATATTTAATGAATAAACTCCAAAATAATTCATTAAATAATCTACAGATTGTTTAAATAAATATAAATTTTCTTGTTGAGAAAGATTTAAGCTAGTTAAATCTTGAGATTTATTTATATAAACATTTTCAAATAATAATGAAGCATCGTAAATTTGTCGTGTATAGTTATTTTGATATGAATTATTTAATATTAGCTCTATTTGAGACAATACAAAGATATTATCTAATTCAGAATTTTCTGAATCAGATGAATCAGATAGTTTTTTTGAACCTGATCTTTGATTCATATCAATCATTTGTATATCAAAAATTTTATAGCTTCTAAAGCAATTAAAAGTATATGGCATATAATTTTATTATTTATTTAATATAAATAATAAAATTAAAAACACAACAACAATAAGATTAGACTCTAATAAAAGAAATAAACATTATAAAAAACAAAAAGCTTTTAATAAAAAAGTTAAAAATAAATTTAATAAAAAGAAGATTTTTATAATATCACTAATATCATCATTTTGCTCATCTATACTTTTAAATTATTTTTTAAGTAAAAAAAGTAATGAAGCTATAGTTAGTTCTATCAAATCTTTAGATTTTGAACATGATTATAATATAGAGAGTATATATAATGCTTATCCAAGTAACTATGATCAACAAGAAGAGGAATTAAATATACGTTTTAAAAATGATCCAAATATTCTTAAGCTTAGTCGTACGTCATATCCATTGAATGAAACTGCACGTGCAAAAAACGATTATACTAATTCTTTCGATTGTTTAGATAGGCATGAAATGCTTACAGTCAAAAATATTGAAGATTTTTGTGAAAAAAATAAGTATCCAGTTCTTAATCTAAAAAAAATAGATCTTTTAACGTTAAGATATACAACTCCACAAAGTCCTACATCAATACGTTTTTATCAAGGAAGAATATTAGTATTTGATAATGATAATCAATTAAGTGGATCAGATTTAATGCAATTATACTATAGCTCTGCTAAAAGAATGTTGGACAGTAATATTATGTCAATTAATTCTCAATATGTATCACGTATGACAGATTGTTCTAATGCAATTCGTTCTATTATTGAAGCAAGGGAGCATAGAATGTCTGAAGAAGAGTTTTGTCAGCACTGTAATATAGATGTTTCTTCATTAGATAAAATAAATTTAGAAAAGATAGTAGTTAAATTAATGCTTATGTATCAAGATCTTATTACTTTAGAACATAATGATATAAGTCCTAATAGTTTTATTAATTTAATCAATAAAATAAAAATTGAATTAAATAAAAACTCTTTTAACTTTAAATCAAGAAAACTTATGAAATTAAAGTTTTTGGTGCATTTATCAGAATCATTTACTTTATCAAGATATTCAAGCTAATAATATAACTAAAAGATATTACAGCTAATAATATAACTAAATTATATAAATATAAGTTTTAAAAATTTAAAATATAAAATTTTTAATAATAAATAATATATCAGCAATAATTTTTAAATTCATAAATCTATCTACAGCAGAAGATATAGTTATTAAATTAATTATTTTAGTAAATCTTGTGCATAATAAAATTATTAATACTGATATAACTACATAAATTTTTGAATTAGAAATATATTTAAAAATAAATATACTTTTTATATAAAGTAATAAATATTTATAAAGTAAAAAAATCTTTATATATAGTTTATTAGCAGCTTTACATATATTTATTTTATTTATTAACAAATATATAAGTAAAATATTTTTTTTAATATAAGCTATATTTATTAAATTGGATAAGTAGTAAAAGTAGTAAAAAATATTTATCATTATTTATAAAAATTTTATTTTAATAATATACTTTATTTTAATTTATATATATAAATAATACTATTATTACGATTATTTATATAAATTTATAAAATTATATTATTTATTTTTTTTTATCATAGTGTCTCATTTCATCAAGCATTCTTTTTTTTTCACTATATTCATTAGCATAGAAAGTAACAAGTTCATTATAATTTGGAATTCTACTTGCTTTTTGCATTAATACTTTATTTAATGAAAATTCATGATATTTATTATTTGTTTCATTTATTATAAAAACTGTAAATTGTTCTTTATAGCTTTCTTTTCCACATAAATTACATTCTATAGCTAATTCATTTTGATACAATGTATCATTTTGTAAACTTTCTAATTGATCTTGATAATAGTTAGCAGATAAAACTGCTAATGCATAATAATTTTTAGATAAAAATATTCTTGATTGTGATGAGTATCTATCACGTACTGCGTATAAACTATCTAAACTTTCACTTAATAAGCTAGTTCCAATATGATATGAAAAATTTAATATATACATTTATTAATATTTTAAATAATAAATACATAATACACTTTTATAAATATATTATTTGATGACATACATCATGAAATTTATTTGTATGATCAATAATAATAATTTTTTTATTTAAATTACCAATATTACAAATATTTTCATATACAACATTTATATTACTTTTATCTAAATTATTAAAAGGCTCATCCAAAACTAAAATTTTATTATTATTTAAAAAGAAACTATATAATACTCGAGAAATTGCAAGCATTTTACTTTCACCCCCAGATAACATAGACTTAATATTTGTATCATAAATATTAAAATTTTTTCTTTTTATTATACTTGTAAAATTAGATATTATTATTGATTTTTGAAAATATTCTTCATTATATTCATTTCCTAAAACAATATTTTCATATATTGAAGTTGAGTATATTATATCATTTTGAGATAAATATGATACTAGTTTTCTTACTGAATTAACATTTAAATCTTTAGTATCTATATTGTTAATAAAAGCTTTATAAAAACTATTAGTAGAGTTATAACATGTTATTAATTCAATAACTGTTGTTTTTCCAACTCCTATTGATCCACTAATAATATTAATACCTTGTATTATTTTATATTTTTTATTTTTATGTATGTTTAAAAATTCAATACTTTTAATATTATTAATATTTTGTTTATTATTATCTTCTGTTAATATTGAAAAATTATGATAAGAAATATTTCTTAACTTATTTGCAATGGATATAGCTCCACGAAGTATACTCATATGTGACCATAATGAACGCATTAAACATGTAAATATTTTCATATAATCATTATTGCTAATATTATTATTTGAAGTAAATAAATACATAATTACAAATCCAAAAATAAATACATAAAAAAGACTAATTATACCAAGAGTAATATTGTTCTTGGTTAAAATATATAAATCATGTATAATTAATTTTTCTAAATCAAAATTTTTATAATTAAAAAATGAATGTATGTGTATATAATTTAAATACTCTCTTATATTATTATTAATTGATTGAACTTTAATATTATCATTTATTAAACTATTACGAAATAAATAGTAAAAAATACATAAAAAAACTATACAACATAAATTTGCTAAAAATAAAGCAAATGTGAAAAAATATGAATTATATATAATAGCAAAGTTTATAAATATAATATTTAGTATATGAGTAGTAAGAGCAAGTATTAATATGCTAATTGCTTCTTTATAATCATCATAGTATTGAATTATATTATCAGTATAGTTTTTCATTGAGGTATCTAATTTTTCAAAACTAATAGTGCTTAAATTTCTTGATGTTTTAATATAACTTTTTAAATATGTAGATCGTAATACTAAGTTATTAATTAATGATGCAAAAATTTCTGATATTATCCATAATACTAGTATTATAATAAATTTATAAGCTATTTTAATTATTGTGTGAAAAGATTTATTTTTAGATATATTTCCAATTTCTACTAAAATATCACAAAATAAATTGCCATAAATAGAAGATAATAAAAATGATAAAATTAAATAACATATTGAAGAAATTAAAATTAAAATAGTCATATATTTTGTGATAAATTATTAATTATATTATATCTCAAATTAATTTTATATTATATCTTTCAAATTAATTTTATTATATGTAAAAATACATTATCTTTTGAATTATAAAACTTTATTCTTTTTATTCTTAAAGTGATTTATAACAATTTTATTTAATAATTATATTTATAATATTTATTATATAGCACTAATATAATATATGTTATAAAAGAATTGCTCTTAGCATTGTATCAATATCATTATTTGAGTCTATAGAATTGTAAATATCTATTAATATTCATAAAATTTATAATTTTTCCTTATATATATTTATTTTCCAATACTTTAAACTATATATAATTTTAATGATTATAAATTTTCATCATATTACATAGATAAGAAGTTATATAACATAGATAAGAAGTTATATAGTAAGCTTCTTTTGTAGATGCTTTAGTAACTTATATATCAAATATACATATGATATATACTATGTACTTTTCAAATATATATTTACATATATTTGATGATATATTTAAATATATACTATATATTCTATATAAATATTTATATGTTAATATAGCATAAATATATTTATGTTATATAAATATTTTACATTATATGATAAAATACTATATATATATATTGTTTTAAATATGTATATATACATATATCATATTAAAAATAATTTATGAATAAATATCTCACATGATAATGTTTAATATTATTTCTAAATAGCATAAATTATAATATAATATTATTATATATGTTATAATAACAATTATCATATTCAATTTAACATAATTATTATAATAATATATTTCAATTCAACATAGTACTATTTCAATAATACATATATTATGTTAATATAATGACACAAA
This sequence comes from Sycon ciliatum, assembly GCF_964019385.1. NCBI lineage: Eukaryota > Metazoa > Porifera > Calcarea > Leucosolenida > Sycettidae > Sycon > Sycon ciliatum. The sequence goes on along the minus strand of NW_027044918.1, from coordinate 225 downwards.
TTAAAAACTGTCCAAACACAGTTTTTAATGGACAATTTTTTTTTACAATATTTCTCATACACATTCATACTAATTAAACAATCAATTCCCATGTACCCACACATATCCATAATGTGTATATATGTAAATTATAAATGCATATACAATAAAAACACATATAAATACATAAAATAATAAAACACAAATAATAAAAACACATATAAAAAATACAATATGCATTTATAA
>NW_027044917.1:0-1000 GCF_964019385.1 Sycon ciliatum | reverse complement strand
GCGTCACTCAAGTAGGCGCCGGGCGTTCCGCAGCCCTAGCTAGACCTGAGAACACTGAGCTGCAAAATGGTGCGCGAGGCCCATTGAATACAAACATGATTGACGCGATTGGATGTCATTGAGGAGGACTGTACGATAGTCTACCTGTTTATTTTTTATTTTTTTGGTCATCGGACCAATCACTGTAGGCTTTTCAACATAATTATGGCCAGCCATGACGACAGACAGCATCGGTGCAGACCGTGAGGCGGCTGCGCTGGATCGCTACTAGACGCAAGCCTTTTCACGCCTTTGGCCTGTAGCTCGTATAGAAACTATCTCATTTCCGCTGTCTAGCATCTACTACGGTCCAGCGCGGCTGTGTACCGCGTGTACGTGCGTGACAGACAGGCCTATAACTACAGTAAAACCTGTCTAAGACGACCGCTCAAGGGACCTTCAAAACGTGGTCTCTGTTATCAGGTGATCTGCTTATCCAGGGTCATTTGACTGGAAATAGCATCCCTTGGTCCTGGTTTCAGTGGTCTTCTAGGACAGGTGGTCGCCTAATCCGAGTGGTCGCTTTGACAGGTTTTACTGTATAGTGCAAGCGAAATTGCCCACCATTGTGTGTGAACAGCTAGTCCGACTCATCCGACACAGTCGGTCGATTTCTTGTCGGAGTCGGTGTGGGGGCGCCGGCCGGAAAATCGGCCTGTAGTGTGAAACAGGCTTTAGTGTTATCCACGTGGTCGACGGATCTCTCACATGCGCTTCCCTCACCTCACGTGCTCGGTAAGCACTGCGGCCTGCAGGCTTGGTGCACCACATGTACAGTGACCATGGTGACCTGCGCCGCGTACTTGACTAGCACGATCGGAGTAGGGCTGAAACGATTATACCGAATATTAAATCGAGTACTCGTTTGATAACTCTAACGATCGAGCAATCGTTTAGATTACCCATTACGATTATTTTGCGTTTTTTTTTAATTTGTGTCCAGAAAGTACTGTAAACCCTC
>NW_027044916.1:0-7000 GCF_964019385.1 Sycon ciliatum | reverse complement strand
AGGCCTCAGGTAGTGATACCTAGAATCCCCCCCCCCCCCTCTCCCAATGTTATGACGTACACCACTGATAATAGTGTTGAGACCAATGAAACTATTGAAAGACAAGTTTACCGGCGAGGTGTTTAACGCCCACATGAATGTTGCATGGGTTGGAGTACTTATGACCAGTCCCTTGATTGTGTGACAGGAGCTGTTGGTTTTGAGTTCTGGTGGATGTATCTGCTTGGAAAAGGACAAAGGGACATTATCACCCCCCCCCCCCTTATTCACCTGCCGCTGTTGGAGCAGGACACCCCGGGACATTATCACCCCCCCCCCCTTATTCACCTGCTGCTGTTGGAGCAGGACACCCCGGGACATTATAACACCCCCCCCCCCCCCCCCTCTTATTCACATGCCGCTGTTGGAGAAGGACACCCCGGGACATTATCACCCCCTTATCCACCTGCTTGGAGCAGGACATCAGGGCATTGCTACCCCATTATTCATCACAATGACCGTGGATATTGATTATCCTATGACAACTTACTTTCCTCTCTTTGCTATACAGAATTCAGAATTCATCTGGACTGTTCCGGACTAGAAGGCCGCCAGCAAGCCACCATCCAGCTGTTCATCTTCAGCAGCAGTCAAGCAAAGGAACCAATCAGATACACAATCTACACGACCATCGAGACCGTCTGTCCACGTAAGTCACCGTGTGGATATCCCGTACACACATGCTCCTACATTAGAAGATGAATGTGTCTGAATACAGTAAAACCTGTGACTAACGACCACCCCTTGGGGCCAAAGAAAGCGGTCTCTAGTGGCAGGTGGCCCTTAGTTAGAGGTTTGAACCGCACAACTTTATTCATTATTATAATGAATGTGAGACCGTCTGTGCCTGGCAAATTGGTCTGTAGTACCAGGCTGGTCGCTAGTCACGGTGGTCTGTAGTACCAGGCTGGTCGCTAGTCACGGTGGTCTTTAGTTACAGGTCTTACTGTACATCTATATGCTGTGGCTTCTCTACTATCCCTTGCACAGCTATTGACGGATGGGAGGAGGCAACACAACCCCCTCTATGCGAAGGCAAGAGTGCCAAGAGTACATGCAAGACGCTGTGCAACGCGCGCAGCAGAGAGGAGCTGGCGGCGCTCTACTGCAATGCTAGTGCCAGTAAGGACAGGATAGCGTTGGCAGTGCAATTAGTCATGTTCATGCATCTATGCGTGTAATGCAGTGGTGTCCTAGCAATAGCCTTCGGTCCATACACACGACCGACCATTCGCGCACCAACAACCTGTGTGCTGTATGATACCCTCGAATATTGAAATACCTTAGGTCATGTCAAGGTTCTCCTGGAGTCCAGTATCTGTACGTTTATCAATGTCCCTGTGGAAAGGCGCTCCCTAACCTATACGTGCGTGAATGTGAGGCAGAGTCAACCTTATAGCATGGATTTGGAAGTGTTGTAGCCTGCACAGACGTAGGGTCTGTGAAAGCTCTTTTCTCAGTCCCAGTTTCCCATACACTGTCACTTACACTAACAGTCACCACTCGATATCTCTTTGGCCTTATGAGATTCTCTTCTGACTGCTTTCCTTTCACTTCCAGTTGTTGTGGGAACGTTCCGAAAGACCAAAGTGCTGGAGAAAAGGTGTGAGAATCGCGTTTTGCTGGCGGACTGGCGCTCGAAGCAAGTCAGCAGTGCTAACAGCTTCGCTGCTGGACAGGCAATGACTCGGCGCAAGTTCCAGGTGGTGGTGGGGAGCGAGTTCAGAACGTGCAAGTGCCTTCGTCGCTTGAAGCGAGACAAACGCTACATCTTCCTGGGCGAGATGAGTAAGAAGAGCCGTACCATGCACCTGACAGGTGCCATGGCATTTGTGGCCAAGCGCTCCGGTGATGCGCGGGAAGTGCTGGGTTCAGTAAGGTGCCCATGAAGAGCCGCTGTAGCCGGACCGATACGGGCAACGTCGAACCAACCCAGACTTGGCGAAATTGGATCAGGGCGACTGAACATTTTAGTTGAGAGAAACACACACACGCACATACCGTACCGTGCAAAAGATGATGCTATGGGAGATACTGAACTATGGGAATAGCTAAGTCACTAGAATGCCAAGCACTGTATGTAATAGACTTCATCACTGAGTTCTGTTCGTTATGGTCTAGACGTGCTCCGCTTGACTATTTGTTGTATGGCACGGTATTTACACGCCAGGGAGCTACTAAACTTTTTATTGTAGCTACTGACATGGTATTGTTCGATAAGGACACGTAAAATGCACACGTTTTGCACTTGAGCTACTTTCAGCAATAGAATTACTACAGGGTCTATTATCATTTCAACATCACCAGTAGTTCTAGGCTATAATTATTATAAAAGTGAGCACGCTAGTATCCTAACAATACTACTTGTAAGAATGTGTTTTTGCTGATACGTGACCACAATGAATCATCAACTTATAGCTCCAATCCAAGAGATTTCAAGGCTCTGTTGCATTTTAGTTTCGCTAGACGTATTTAGACCGTTGGCTTGCTATTACCTTTGTTCATTTTCAACAAGATTAGGCACTGAAGAAGTCTTTTCTCGACCATCTCCGTTCATTTTTTCTTTCTCCTGTCTCTTATTTACCCTCAACGTCTGTTTCTCTCTCTCTCTCTCATCTTTCTTCCTCTCTCTATCCATCTATTTCCCTCTCTCTATCCATCTATTTCCCTCTCTCTCTCTCTCTCTCTCTCTCTCTCTCTCTCTCTCTCTCTCTCTCTCTCTCTCTCTCTCTCTCTATCTCTCTCTCTTTCTTTCTATCTCTCTCTCTCTCTCTCTCTCTCTCTCTCTCTCTCTCTCTCTCTCTCTCTCTCTCTCTCTCTCTCTCTCTCTCTCTCTCTCTCTCTCTCTCTCTCTATCGTTGTCGTTGTTATGGTTACTGGCTATGATCTCTACTAGTTACAATGGTTGTGTACATGTACATGATTGTAAATGTAGCGCTAGATGATTGAATCCATGCTCACAACTGCACAACACAAGGATTCACACACGGCGAGATCTTGGGCATAAAGAGTTTTGCACTAAGAATCTCATGAAAGCTTCTACAATCATGTACCAAAATTAATGTGATTTTCGCTAACCACGAAAACTCGGATTCGCCTTGGCATCCACTCCTTAGGCCATATTCGACAAGCACATGCAAGCAGGCGTAGCAAGCAAAACTTCATGCCACCACGAAAATGAGATGAAAATAAGAATGCTTTCTTGTTGCTTCTGCAACTAATGTTTTCCTGTCAAGCAGCTAGCAAAAGAATGGATTCACGAGTAATTCAAGTATACATGCATGACATGTGAAGTGCATTTTTTGTATTACAAACACTTGTCTTTTACAGAAAAAGAAAAAGGACCAAGGAACTACAAGTTACGTTATAATGCCACTCCCACCAGTTAGTTGTAGAACGTCAGTACCGTCGGTCAGTGTCATTTTTTTACTGAATACCACAGTACCATCAGATGCTGCACGGCGGGGGCGGTGGCATATTGGATGTAAGTGGGGGCGGGGCAAAAGTAACTCCTCCAACCAAAGGTCTCGGAATCATCGTTACTCCTGTGCGCCGATACATAGGAGAAAAGAGACATGTGCATCCAAGAGGGAAGCACCGGCTTTGCAAATGATAATGGGGAGAATTTGAGATTGAGATAGGACAATAATAAGATAGGACAAAACAATAGTAAAAGCAGTGCACCGTAGGAAGATGGAGAGAACTGATAATCGGACTTTAAGGCTGAGCGAAGGGGATCAAAGAGGGGTAGAAGGGAGCTGGAGTGCGGTCAGTATAATTAGGCTGGTGTGTTGGCTGCGATGGAGAGATCATAGCCTGTCTGTGGCCCACTCCCACTTGCTGCGCCGCAAGTGGTCGTTGACATTTTTCTTGAACGTGTGCATACCTCTGCGAGAAGGTCATGCAATATTATGGCATGAGCTGATTGTTTAGAGTTACTGGTGGTGTGAGTGGATATTATTATACTTTATAGCGTAGCTTGTAGTTCCACGGTCCGTTTTGCTTCTACAGCTAATGTTTCCTGTCAAGCAGCAAAAGGATGGATTCACGTGTATTATGACATGTTCATGTAAAGTGCATTTTTTTGTCAGTAATACACACACTTTACATGTCATAATTATACACATGAACCCATTCAGATTCTTTTGCTGCACTTTGTTGGCTGGTTGCTCCCTGGTATAATGTACATGGTATATTCTACGTCACAGTACGTGGTCATTAGCAGGAGAGGCTCAGCAATGAATTATTGTGAACATGCATGCTAACTGCTACAGTGTGCATGACGACATTTGAAATCGATAATAATAATAATAATAATAATAATGTAAAAGAGAAAAGGACATATGGATACGAGTTAAGAGTAACTCTCCATCACTGTAACATGATACTATATACAGTCAGAAATTGTCAAATATCGTACTGGTCTCGTCATCGTCCAGTAACAATCGACATTCTTTGTTCCGTTGGGACTGTAGCTTTTGCTCGTTTTCGTTGCGCTTGCCTTCCCCTCTTTGGTCTTTCCTTAACCTTGAACCTTCCAAGTTGGAAGGCTGTCGGTTAGCGCTACGGAGATGTGTTGAAGTTAGGTGTCAGGACGTCGAATGTCTCAGTACTCTGTCAGTTTTGTGCCTAGTTATTGCACTTTCTGACTGTATATAGTATCATGTTACAGTGATGGAGAGTTACTCTTAACTCGTATCCATATGTCCTTTTCTCTTTTACATTTATTTATGGCTCAACATCCGAGTTTCAAATTGCACACCTGATGAGCCGTCACGAACCATACGGCGAAACGTACGTCGTGTGAAACAACTTGTTTTGTAGTCAACTAGTCCATCACAATGTCATGCATGAGGAGTACTGTAGGAGTTTGGCTTTCGGCTTGTACAATTCGTTTTCGCAAAGCTTCCCTTTCTTTACTTATCTTTGATATTTATGACCCACCCAAGTTGGGTGGTGTGCTGCTTTGCTGCTTCGAATTGTAGTTAGACCGCTTTGTCAAATATCGTACTGGTCTCGTCATCGTCCAGTAACAATCGACATTCTTTGTTCCGTTGGGACTGTAGCTTTTGCTCGTTTTCGTTGCGCTTGCCTTCCCCTCTTTGGTCTTTCCTTAACCTTGAACCTTCCAAGTTGGAAGGCTGTCGGTTAGCGCTACGGAGATGTGTTGAAGTTAGGTGTCAGGACGTCGAATGTCTCAGTACTCTGTCAGTTTTGTGCCTAGTTATTGCACTTTCTGACTGTATATAGTATCATGTTACAGTGATGGAGAGTTACTCTTAACTCGTATCCATATGTCCTTTTCTCTTTTACATTTATTTATGGCTCAACATCCGAGTTTCAAATAATAATAATAATAATAATAATAATAATAATAATAATAATAATACTAGCATTCGCGGGATCCGCGTTAGCATCACTTGAATGTTCAGAAACACACAAGCTATAGCCTTCGCTTCCGCAGGCCACCACTATCATATAATAATATTATGCCTTTTCACCTTAGTGGCAGGTGCAGACCTCACAAGTGAGTCAGGGGAGAGGAGGTGAAATTGATACTGAAGTCATATACAATGTAGATCTACCGACTTTGGCGGCTGAAGGAAGTCACCACAAAGGTGAGCCAGGCACGACGCATTTCTCAAAATACGAAGACTCCACTGTAGCCATCCACTATATCCATACATCTTCACAACACTCTCCAAACGGTCTCTGATCTACACCAATCACTGAAAGAAAAAGAGATAATCATTGGAATTTTCGGTCACTGATCACTGCAGACAAACAGCTAGAGATTATGATGTGAAAATGCGAACATTGTGACCAAAAGGTGTGAGGGTTTGGGAGGGATAACAAATTATGATCAGTTCGACGCATGCGACGTTATTCTTGGCATGCTCAGGATGGCAGTCGTTAGCTCAAGTGTAGGTTGATTTGATCGGCAGGAAGCGCATCTTCCAAGTTTTGGAGTAACCAACGTCCTCAACTATTATCATTTTAGGCACTACCGCCGAAATGGCAACTTCTATTTTAGTGATGCGACTAGATGTTCGAGGTGAGAGCGTGGTGACTGGTGAACTGTAGAGGGACTTTGACGTCTGTTTCTCACCAACCTACGAGCGAGAACTACATGATTGTATCTCATGTTCCTAACTGTTACTTGTGCCACACGAGGTGTCTGTCGTGCTGGAGCGTCACTCCAGGTTGTATCCTTGGTGATGTTTGGGTTGCTGTAGACCAGTGGCAGTGTTTGGCTACTAGTACTACAGTGAGTACTAAATAAGTAACTTGCAGTGTAAGAAGCTCTCGAAGCATAACTGTTCACTAACCTACTCTAGTTCGAATAAGGATTGGTAATTCCCCGAAACACTGATGTGTATTGAATAGGCTAGTAAAAACCTTCGAGATGTTCAAGAGCCTGAAGTGTGTCCTTCGTGTCAGTGTCATTGCATTCTTACTAGAGAACAGGCAATAGTAATTTGTTACTTAGATTTCCAGGTTTTGAAGGCTCGACTCTCTCCTCGTCTACTGCGGATACTAGTCGTACCTAGTACCTGTCTAACGTTAGTAGTGAGTCAGTGAGGACTGAGGAGTCAATCGACAGCCAGGCAGGGGCATGAGCTCCACGTTGAGAGCATCCTACAGGTAATGAAGTGCCCGAATGCATCAAAAAATTCATTCAGTGTTGATTCCCACACAATTGAGATGCTTTTTTTCTGCTGCTACTGACCCTCGTCATAATCCAGCAGCCTCACCAGAAAACACAAGACATACGATAGCACAATCATCTCTCATGTATTGAAAAAGAAATACTTGGTACATACAAGAAAACTCCATGGCTCAGTGGTATCTCTGATGGCTGTACAAATGAGGAAAGATCATGAACAGCACTTTACTTGTAAACTTATTAGAACCATGATGTAGAACAGAGATTGATACATAGCTGAAAAGCTGAAACAGG
>NW_027044915.1:20000-24000 GCF_964019385.1 Sycon ciliatum | reverse complement strand
TGTAATGGTGGAGGTGACTCAACATTTTCTTCAATGGCCGAGAGCTCTGTCGCACCCTGTAATAATCAACTGACTAGGTTATATTATGCTTATACTGAGCTGATATACAAACTCCCCTCTCCCCCACAAAGGTAGAGATTGGAATTCCAACCCACAACCATGGCTCGACGAGTCCGAAGTTCCTTTCACCAACCTGTGCGGAGCAAGTACAAGACTACCACTGGCGCTGACTCTGTGCAGTGCATGCAGTGCAGTACCATCACACACTCTGTGTGACTTCAGTTTAGTACTAGTTACATGGGAAGTAACAGCTATGCGCCAAGTAAGTTAGTTTGAACCTCACAGTGCTAGTGACCGTTACCGCGCGCAGATCTCACCGCGGGCTCTGTAAAAGAACCGTTTGCTCATTAGAGACATAGAGTTCGTCTCCTTTCCAAAGTGAGAGTAAAATGAATCAGCACGAGCCTGTTGAATCGACTCCCAAACGTTTCTTTGGTTCTTCTGAGGACGACCACGAATCACGATGCCATTATTCAAGCAGCAGTTTCCAAGAACACTGGCAGTGCCATGGATTATGGCTGCGCATGTTCCGTCCGCTCTGCGAGGGACGCGGAAAGGAGAACATCGATTGGAAAACCGTCAGTAGTGAAGTTCCGTCGCCCCTGCTATCTGCATTCTATGTCGATGCAAAAACGCAGGAGGGCTCGCCTTTCTCCAAGAATTGTCTCAAAGTAGCGGCACGGGGGGCTCTTCAGCCGCACATGTTGAGTGCTGCGCTTGACAGACGGAGTGCCAAAACAGCGAAAGAAGGACAGCCTCTAACGTCAGGTGCAGGACAAGGCACCTGTTACACGATTATTTCAGCGACATCGATGACACCAATGGCAACGACGCAGTAAAACTTACCTATTACGAATGGTTCTATCTGATGTTGCGCTTTGTCTTTGTGGAGGCGAAATGTAAGCCTCCATCAAAAAGGACGACGTTGTATTCTTCATCGTTGACGGGAAAGAGATCCTGAAGTTGGGACCGTCGTGCATGTCGAAAAACCATCAAGGCGGACTGCGGATCACTAGTGTGATCCTAAAAAAAGGGGTTTATATACCAGTTTATATACCCGTTTATATACCAGTTTATATTCTCGTCATCGAAGTACCTGTTATATGCAAAATACAAGTCTGGAGTGTTGTGTGGGGAGAGATGGGAGTTTGTATACAAGCTCAGTATAAATACCAGTACATCATTCAATACATCAGTCAATACATGCCTTACTGAACATTCTTACAACCTGTTCATGTTCCTACATGTGTGGCCTTAGAAGGTTTAAAAAAAAACTCTGAACTACATCATGAGTTGACTACATCATGAGTTGAAAGCCAGTAGAACAGAAAGGCTGTGCTGGCTATGCTGTAAGTTCAGGGCTCACCACGATCATACAAAATTCAAAAGCGTCCACCACCATTTTGAAAAAGATGGCGACGGTCGCTAGGCCAGAGTTTGTGCAGTCATAGTGGCTACGCAGCCGAGCTCATGCTGATCGATGTACAGCCATGTTCGGTCTAGTCGTGATATACCGGTATTTTACGACTTCCTGGTCTAGTCTGTACAGCGAAGGGCCAGTGCCGAAGCGAATCTTGTTGTTTGATGTTAAGAAGGACACGCGGAGAAGACGTCCTTTCTCCAGGCCATATTGGTCATTTTTCTCAATCCGCTGGTGCGTGTTGACCAAGATATGTCCGTGAGGTGCTGGTGAACTTGAGTCCTGGCATCTACAAGAATTTTCCGCACCTAGCTACCCTATGTTGTCAGTAGAACTCAGCGTTTCCTGATCGCGACTCGGCACGGTCTTTTCTGTTTGACCTAGCAGCTTTCAACCTGCGAGTGTTAGGTTTCCTGGCCACAAATGAATTCCTTAGTCATGACCATGATGACAAGTGACTGGTATGATCCCTGACTGGCCTGAGTCCTTAGCTTGAGTCAACACGAAGGTTAACTCTTCACTTGGAACGCTTGCTGTCCCCCGGTCCCTTCTTGTTGCACTTGCAGATATGCGCACGGCTGCCATGTTTCGTTGGACACACGGCCGGCCTTGATGTCTTCAAAAAAGTAAAATAGGGGTTCTATTTGGCCGATTCTCACCGTCGATAGCTCATTTTCTCGGTCTTGGAATTCCTTATCGGTTCCTCCTTTATTCCCGATCAAACTCGCGCACTTCCACCAGAAGTGGGTGACTGTGCCCTACTATAGGGGGATTTGTATGCAAAAAGTCTCTAAAGGCACAGTTTCGTTCATGCCTGCTTACACCAGGCCCGGCGGAACCGGTCCGGTTGGTCAGGCCATGGCCGGACCAACTTTTAGGCCACAAACATGATTGCGTTTACTGCTGAGGAGGTCATGTGTACTAGTATACCCTCCATATCATACACAAACTGTATGAAAGTCATGTGACTACCCTCCATATCATACACAAACTGTATGAAAGTCATGTGACTACCCTCCATATCATACACAAACTGTATGAAAGTCATGTGACTACCCTCCATATCATACACAAACTGTATGAAAGTCATGTGACTACCCTCCATATCATACACAAACTGTATGAAAGTCTAAGGTATGGCCGGACCGGTCAAAACCTGCTTCCGCCGGTCCTGTACACTATAGGTGAGTTCTTGTGTGTGGTGTGTGTGTGTTTGCTGTGAACATGTGTGTGTGCATTTGCAGCTACATTCTTCACAGCATCCAGAGAGACCTTCCCCACGTCCAGATAGACCAGTACTATCTTGAAGGGTTCAGAAGTGGCTCTCAGCATGCAGGGTTTGTCAATATCATTCGACCGCGTGGTATGACAGTTCATGCCGAGTGCTTTATCCCCGAATCTGTTCTTGCCGATGTTCTGAAGGTAGGCTACCATTCACTGCTGCTGCTACTGTTGTTGCTCATGCTGCTTGTGCTGCTACGGCTACTGCTGTTGCTGCTTGTGCTGTTGCTGTGACTGCTGCTGCTGCTGCTATTGTTGTTCCTGCTGCTGTTAACCCTTTGTGGGTCTTACTCAATGTATGTGAGGGGTGGTCAAGAAAACACGCGTACAAACAACCAGCCATAACTCAAGTTCTGTGAGTTGTAGGTATGGGTAAACTATATATTTTCAAAATCTGTATGCCTGGACGAGTCCAGAAAACACAAATATGACTATGTCCAGGCAAGGGTATTACCCGTGGTAGCCCTTCAAGTTGAGAGAAAATACAATTGCGAACAAAAAACACAAAAATCACAGCGCGAAGTGCATACCAAGTTCGTGATGGAGCTGAAGTCCTATGATAAACAATCAGGTAAGCGCTACGTCTTGGTGAAGAATACATGCTCCTAATTCCGTCCTTGAACTCCAATACCTCGCCATCGGCGATGCACCAGCAGCAACAGTTCCACAATATCACAATTTTGGTTCGTTCACCTCAGCGCCGCTCGCGTCAGATTCACTCTCGCTCAAATGAGTACTCAGGCGCGATGTCACGCATGCCGTGATTCTCACGGCCAGGCGGATCAGCTGATCGCACCTGACAAGTCCTTGTAAGAGTTGCTGTTGCTGTGCTTCCTCGCTGGTTGGTAAATTTGATTTCTTCATTCGGGGACGATTTATTTGAGCTAGGAGGACTCAACGGAGCTCTCTTTCTCACGACATTACACTGGAAATCCTCCAGGGAGACCCAGCCTAGACTGGTGCCGTCAGTGTCCTCAGAAAGCTTTTCTGACACGGCATCAAGAGATGCACTCCCATTCGCGAAATGCGCGCATGGCGGATGGTCGTCTTTTCCAATTTCACCAGACTTCAGTCGATCGATACTGCAAAAATTTGTATGGTAAGTATGGTTGTTTTTTACACCGTTGGAAAGCCTTGGACCTCAGCTATGCGTGGAGCACCATTTTAGTTGTCTCCTAGCAACAAAACTCACAGAAAATGCGATTTTACTGTAAGGGTCACATACGACCCTTTCGCTTA
>NW_027044915.1:0-15000 GCF_964019385.1 Sycon ciliatum | reverse complement strand
AGTTTGATACATGGTCACCACACCACTGATGCACACAGTCTGATACATGATGACACCACACCACAGATGCACACAGGCTGATACATGGTGTCACCACACCACAGATGCACAGTCTGATACATGGCAGGCGCGTGCTCGGCGATGGGCACGGGGGCACGTGCACCCCCCAAAAATTTTAAATCTGGGTAATTGCAATTGTAATGTATGCAAATATGCTCTAAAATTCAAGAAAGGTTGCAAACAAATTGCAGAAAATTGCCGGGGGGGGGGCTCCCCTCGGCTCCCGTGCACCCCCCTAGTTGGGGGGCCGAGCACGCCCCTGCATGGTAACACCACACCACAGATGCACAGTCTGATACATGGTAACACCACACCACAGATGCATATAGTCTGGTACAGTACGGATCGGCTATAGAGTTGGTGTTTGATTTTCGTGAAAATATCACTATAGGCGATAAATTACTACAGGCGATATGCATACTTAGGTATGCCTGACACATGCGTGTATGGTGTCATTCGAATCAGTGCAGCGTGCAGAAGTGTGCTGTGCATGTGACTGTGCAGTACGCGCAGTGCAGAGCTACTTCCTGCGGAAACAAAAACTTCGTGACTTTTTGACATGAGTTTTCAAGGAGTTGCTGTGCTCAACAAATGTGTTCTTTTGGAAGAGAAACACTTCAACACATTCAATCGACATATCAACAATATCTACAGGATCGATTAGTGGGAGTAGAGTCTCAGTCTGGGTCGCCATCGCTCAACTCATCACCGCTGAAACCGTTGCAAGTGACAGGTCGATCGGCGCGTGATGTCGTATGTCACGGAGAAGCTTCTCCGCGTCCTTCATCGTCTTCGCTGTTACCTGAATGCCTTCTCCAACATCTCGGCGGAGACCACGGTAGCGCTTGAGCGCTGGTACTCATTACTGCCTCCGCTCTCGCTCGAGGATGCCCCGGAACAACAAGCACAGCCACCAACGCCAAACATTTCGAATTTCCTCCGAGGGATATCATAGTCGTACCAGCGCCTCCTGACTGCCGCGATCAGATCTCGCCATGTACGATGTAAATTTTTTTTATGATCATTACTATAGCCGATGAAAAATGTATGGAATAAAATCATTTTGACAAAGAAATCGTATCATTGTAGCTGATATATTACTATAGCCGATTATTACTATAGCCGATCCGATATGTATAGAAAGGGGTGGTTTACGAAATTGAGAATACGATCACTATAAGAGGTATATTACTATAGCCGACAACCATGTAGCCGATCCGCACTGTACATGGTCACCACACCACAGATGCACACAGTCTGATACATGGTAACACCACACTACAGATGCACACAGTCTGATACATGGTAACACCACACCACAGATGCACACAGTCTGATACATGGTAACACCACACCACAGATGCACACAGTCTGATACATGGTAACACCACACCACAGATGCACACAGTCTGATACATGGTAACACCACACCACAGATGCACACAGGCTGATACATGGTGACATCACACCACAGATGCACACAGTCTAATACATGGTGTCACCACACCACAGATGCACACAGGCTGATACATGGTGACATCACACCACAGATGCACACAGTCTAATACATGGTGTCACCACACCACAGATGCACGGGCTACGCCCCTGTGTATGTGCACATGCATGGTGGCTGAGGAACATGCATGTGGTGTATGCACTGCAAGTAGAGTACCTTATACCGGAAAATCCGTAGTAAGTATGGGTCCTGCTGCTGCTGCTGCTGCTGCTGCTGCTGCTGCTGGTGGTGGTGGTGGCTGGTGGCTGGTGATCATTTCTGTTACTCTCATTCTTGTTCTTGCGTGTCAGTTGAATTCCGGATACAAGACAGTGGTGATGGAGTAGAGGAAGCAGGTATCTATGCTGGTGTCACAATGCCTTCTCTAGAATTGCGCACGACAGAGAAAGGCTCTCTACTGCCAACTCAAAGAGAATGTCTGCAGCTGATGCACTGCACAGGAACTGTAAGTGCGGTAATAGGCAGTATCTGCTAGTAGCTGCATGCTGATGACCACAGCTATCTCAGGCTGATTACTGCGGGTATGTGTTCTGGCTATCTCAGGCTGTTTACTATGGTTACCATGTTTGTTTCCTGGTTGCCATGGCTACTTCCTGCTTATCTTGGCCATGCGCTGGTTGCCATGGTTACATGGTGGGTACCATGGCTATATGCTGGTCACCATGGTTATGTTCTGGCTACATCGTGGTTGCCTGAGACTAATGGCATGATGCTTGTAATGAGCTGACATTCTGATCCTGAATGGATTTGTTTCAATGCTTGTCGTGTGTTCTAGGATGGTAGATATCGACTTGCTGAAATACTTGCTGGATCAATGCTGGGACTTGAACTGTCAACATTAGCAGCAGTTGCCAGTGGACAGTTTGCCTCTGCACATGATAAGCTTGGTCGGAATCGCAATGATCTTGGCTTCAGGAAGTCGCACCTAACTGAAGAGTTCTTCCGTGAAGCTGTATCAGATCTGGGAGAACTCATTGAAGTCAAGCAGACAACTGTAAGTGCAGAAAAACCTGTAATGGCCACCACTCGGATATGGCGACCACTCGACCATGGCGACCACTCAGATAATGGCGAAAAATCAGATATGGTGACCACTCGACCTTGGCGACCACTTTTCCTTGTCACGGACGCGTTCAAAACAGCTCGGATAAGGCGACCCCTCGCTCAACGCAACCAACGATCACCCAGCCGCGACCGCGCTGCACCCTACTACCTACTAGTACATGGCAGATGTAGTGCACACATTACACTGTGCACCACATCATGGTAGATGTACATGCACACAATGCACTGTGCACCACATCATGGTAGATGTACATGCACACATTGCACTGTGCACCACATCATGGCAGATGTACATGCACACAATGCACTGTGCACCACATCATGGTACATGTACAGATCAGCGCAGAAAGTGTAGATGTACATGGTATATGCACGACACTTGACAGGTCTGAGGCCCCCAGGGACATGAGTCATGATATATATGGATAGTAGCATAGGTGTGTGCAGTGCCAAGGTGACCACTTTTTCTCGTCCCTTGACTGGTCACCTTAGACAGGTTTGACTGTACTAAGTAACAAAGCTGTTGTAACAGTTTTACACTTCTCCCATCTCTACTTACATGTATACAGTACTGTTTGGTTGCCGAAGAACTGGGTCTGGGGGTCAGCCTCGTAGCCTGTTTTCATGTACTACAGTATATGCACACTGGCAGTTGCAGTATATACATTGGTATGCTGTGCTTAGTAAAAATTCTAGCCAGGTTGTTCTTCGGCGCTCTGTTCTTCGGCGCTCCGTTCTTTGGCGCTCCGTTCTTCGGCGCTCCGTTCTTCGGCGCTCCATTCTTCGGCGCCTGACAGTATTGTGCATAAAGTATACATAGTAGTCACTAGTCACTAGTCACTTGTCACTTGTCACTTGTCACTAGTCACTAGTCACTAGTCACTTGTCACTTGTCACTAGTCACTAGTCACTAGTCATTTGTCACTAGTAGTCGCTATGTGTATGCGTGCGTGTACATGACTGTTGGTATATTATTGAAAGAAACACAACCAATCTACAACGAACGGACGCCAATTCATTTTGACAGAAAACGTTTCTCCGGAATTCACCAGTGACTGAGTAGAGAGAATAAATCAAGCAGCTCATGGTAGCAGAAGATGAGGCTACAAGTGACGGGCAGCTCATGGTAGCAGAAGATGAGGCTACAAGTGACGGGCACCTCATGGTAGCAGAAGATGAAGCTACTAAGTGACCGGTGTCCAAGCAGCAGCAAGGTGGGAGCTAGCGAAATGGTGTCAAGAACATCTAGCCAAGCGGAAAAAATAGGAAACAAACTTCAGACTGCAGACTCACACACTACGAAGAGGAGCAATGGTGCTGTTCTTCTCGCCATTTGACTGTCTCCCGCCTTGCTGCTGCTGCTTTGACACCTGTAGTAGCTGCATCTCCTGCTACCATGAGCTGCTTCATTCATTCTCCCTACTCATCTACCAGAAGTAGTCACTGATGATTTCTGGAGAGAAAAAAAGAACTTTCCTGTCAAAATGAATCGTTGTCCCTTGGTTGTGGATTGGTTGTGTTTTTGCAATAATTGCCTTCTTGCCTCCAACTAGAAATTTAAAGTTGGTATAGATTGTGGAAGTATTTTGAGTAGTGGAGCGAAAGGCGAGGGCTTGTTTCGCATTGGTACGTTCAACGTCCGTGGACTTACTTCAAATTTCAAAAAAAAACAACTTATTTCAGACCTCAATAAATACAGAGTTGGACTCTGCTGTCTTCAGGAGACTAAAATCTCCGAAGGCTACGATGGAAATATTGACAACTACCGTCTTCTGTGTCTCTCGTCGTCGTGTCGACATTATGGACTCGGATTCGTGGTGGAAAAGCAGTTACTGCACCGAATATATAGATATTGGCAGGTGTCGGACCGTATCGACGTGCTACAGTTATGGCTCTCCGGGAGAACGCTGTGCTCATTTGTGAATGTCTACGCCCCGACGTCAACACGCGTTGCAGCAGACCATTCATGCCTAGACGAGTTCTACAACAGCTTGCTGGAAACAATTCAAAAACTAAGGTCTTCATCGCTGCTGTTCCTGATGGGAGACTTCAACGCAAAACTTGGGAAACGACCACCCAGTGACTGCCACTCCATATCCTATGCTGGTTCACACTCAAGGGGCCATCGCAACTACAGCGGCCAGACTTTGGCTGATTTCGCGTCCAGCAATTACCTATTTGCCTTTAACACGGCGTTTCAGCACCGTGCAGAACATATCACCACATGGACAGGCTGGCGCCACAACCCTAGTGGAGGTCCACCTTTACCCATTTACAACCAAATAGATTATATCCTTTGCCGTCACAGTGAAAGGTTTGTGGTGACGGATGCCAGATCATACGCCGGGACAAGCTTAGAAAGCGATCACCGTCTTGTGCTGGCAAACCTCAACCTGACAAAGTTGTACAAGAAGCTCAAGAGGCCCCCAGTAGCCATATCCAGCAATGCAAAATTCAATATATTGGAATTTAGTGACCCGACCAAGAAAGCAAAGTACAGAGAGGCTATCAACGAACATCTACAGGACCTCGGCAGAGAGTAGGAAGGTGTCGGTGCAGAGCAACATCTGCAGCATATTGTGAACGCTATGAGTGAGGCAGCAAACACATCGGTGGGCCGCGTCCCTAAAACAAACAAGACGCATAGAAATGGCTTCAGCGGGGAAATTGAAAAGCTAGCAGCAGAGAAACGCAAACTGCGTCTCGACATTACGGTGTGCAGAGATGGAACGAAGGTAAAAGAAATGAAAACACAACGCAACAGGCTGGCACACCAAATTCGCCGGGAATGCCTCAAGTTAGCATTGACTCGACTGGACGAACGTGTAGCTGAAATAGACCAAATGAAAGACGACGCAAAAATGTTCAAAGCAACACGACTACTGCGCCGACAGCAGCAGTCACCAGTTGTGGTTGAAGACTCTGATGGCAAACTCATTGCACAACCTAGTGAATCAGTCGAAGCATTAAGGCAACACTTCCGTGCTATATTCTGTGATCCTGCTCTGGAGTCATCTAGGCTCTTACGGACAGAGGAAGACCTTAAAAACCCTATAAAGCAGACAGAGGTACATGCCGCAGCTAAGCGCTTGAATAATGGCCGAGCTTCGGGACCAGATGGGATACCTGCTGAACTTATCAAATATGGAACACCAGCACTGTTCTCGAACATTGCCACTACATTCAACAATTATGCCAAAGACAAATCACTCAAGCTAGGCGATGGGCTACTGATCCCGATACCAAAGCCGGGAAAGAAAAGAGGTCCTCCTGGAAATGTAAGGCCAGTTACCCTGTTGAACACCCTACGGAAACTTCTTTCATTGGTCATCCTGACGCGGATCAAGCCAGCTATCAACGGGTACTTGTCACTGAACCAGAGCGGGTTCCGGTCAGGGAGAAGTACTGGAGACGTGGTATATAGCTATCGGTGGTTATCAGCAAGATGCCAACGGGTTGCGTCGGAGATCTCAATCTTAGGCATTGATATGTCAAAGGCATTTAACACTATATCGAGGGTCAGGCTGGTCGATATACTGTCATCAGTCATTGATCATGATGAGCTGCACATCATCCGGTGCCTTCTGACAGACACCACAATAAAAGTAAAGCTGAATAACATTCTCAGCCAACCATTAGTCACACATAATGGAACCCCACAAGGTGATTCTCTATCGCCAGTCCTGTTTACTGTCTACCTCGAGGCTGCATTGAGGTTGATTCGAGAGCGACTCTCACCGCGACCAGCATTGGATATTCAGCTTCAATTGCCCAATGAAACAGCGTATGCGGATGACGTAGACTTCATCAGCACCAGCCTACAATATTTGCACGACAATCAACCCATACTATCATCCTTGTTAGCGGAATACAATTTAAAAATGAATGAAGCCAAAAACGAATATTATTTATTATACGCATTCCCGCGTTGAAGTGTAGCAGCAGTATGCTGCGTCCACAGCTTCGCTTATGCAGAATGGCTTGGGTGAGAGGAGAGGGGAGAGAAAGCAACAAGGCAACCAACATCTATGAAATTGGTCACAATAACATGAAGAGAACCAACCTACATATGCATGATTCCACAAGAATGGAGACGACCAAATATAATGGCTATAATCATTGTGCCACAAAACCGGTACACAGGAGATCTGACGACAATGTAACGAAACATAAAACTCAGTTACTCAATACAGGTTCCACTAAATTACAAGAGAACAACGCTACAACGTTAGAATTGCCGCTAAATTATCGCAAGTGTAGAGAACGAGTCCAATACAAATGAAAACCATGAACAGACTGTCCTGAAGTTATTTTGGGAACAAATTGTACTACATGACTGTACTTGCTGATACTGACGCTGACGGAACACGAATTTGAGTTGAATACTCACGAAGTCTTGTACATGCACATCATTATGCGCCGGTGTTGCGGAGTAAGCAGGTACGTCAGTCACCAATCCAGCTTCAGCTCCACGCTCGCTTCAGCAGAATGTTGCCCGCGTTTGCTTTGCCTCCACACGGATAGACGACCAGCGCAGAGTCCCGCAGCTCCGTGGCCGTAAGGTCTTGATATTCGCCGTTAGCGCCGTCAAGTCTCAGTCCACCTCTCACACCAAGCCGCCCTATAAAAATCTTTCTCTCTCCATTGGAGTGCTCCCCAGTTGCGCGAGGAGACTAGAGAAATTCCTCCGGTGAGCGAGGAAGAAGAGCGGAGTTACCCAACTCAACCTTTTAACCGAATATACTACAATTAAAAGAGAAAAGGACAGAGTAGACGAGCGATGGCGGAACACGGTCAAACTGGGATCGATGCTTGGAGTGGAGGAAGATATCAGTCGGAGAAAACGTCTAGCAACATGTGCCTTACATCAGCTGTGGGTGATATGGCTAAGAGGTAACCATGCCCGTGAACCCCTTCGGATTAGGTTATACAGCAGCTTTATTCTCCCAATACTTCTTTATAACTGCGGAACATGGAGCCTGACAGAGACTCAAGAAAAGAAACTTGACTCGTTCCACCGCCAGCAGTTACGAGCAGTCGTAGGGGTCAAATATCCCCGTATAATACGCAATGAAGCACTGTACAAGCGCACTGGCTCCAAGCCACTCAGCAGAATCATCCAGTCTGCTAGGTGGAGAATGCTTGGCCACATGCTTCGACTAGACACCTCATCCCCGGTCCAGCAGGCTATGTCAGCATACTTTCAACCAGGAAGCTCAGGGTTCCGAGGCCGCCCGAGAACAACCCTCCCGCGATCTATCAACAACGACCTGAAAAATTCCAGATCCACAAACTCCCTCACATCACACGAGGATCTAGTTGCACTGAGGCAGCTTGCCCAGGATCGTCGAAAGTGGAAGGAACTAATGTGTGCTGTGTGTAGTGGCTGAAGTTATACAATTACACTAGATACTCTAACAATAATATCGGATACAATTACACTAGATACTCTAGATACTAGATACTCTAACAATTTTACGTCACTAATTATGATAATAATTACCACATCAAATGCTGCAGAGACCTATCCAGAATCGGCAATATGCTGGCCCTGGCCTGGAGATCTGCAACTGCAATCGGTTTCTACTTTGCAATATTAACGGATTAGTCCCTTTGTCGATTGATGGATCAATCGGAACCAACGCATTCGTCACTCCGATTAGTAACTTCGGCTCTGCTCTGTTTTGTTTTGAACTGTATACGTATGTTTAACTCATTGTATTTCTTTGTATTCTGTATCTCGTTATCGTTATCTTTTCCTCTAGCCCTCTCGCTTAGGATGAGCTTTCTTTTTTATGGCAGCTTAAGCGAAGGCTATATACCTGCTTTATGCAGGTTGATGCCAACGCGAACAAGCAAAATAATAATAATAGATGGTGTAAGGTCAAGATATGCAAGACACTCGTAGTGCACGGTCCCAGGGCCAACTAAAGAGTGTGTTCCTAGTACACCGGCCTGAACACAGTAACCTGTCTAACTCAGTCTTGTTGTTGTTGTTGTTGTTGTTGTTGTTGTTGTTGTTGTTGTTGTTGTTGTTGTTGTTGTTGTTGTTGTTGTTGTTGTTGTTGTTGTTGTTGTTGTTGTTGTTGTTGTTGTTGTTTTTGTTGTTGTTGTTGTTGTTGTTGTTGTTGTTGTTGTTGTTGTTGTTGTTGTTGTTGTGTGTGTGTGTGTTTGTGTACCCATGGTGGTAGGTGGATTCCCGTACTAGCATTCTGTCCGACATGACCAAATCACAGCTGAACAAGATTGTTGGACATATTGCATTCGATATCTCCGTTCAGAACAATGGTATGTATGTAGTGCCTCCTCCTTCTCCTCCTTCTCCTCCTCTCTGTCTCTCTCCCTCATCCTGGGTGTCATGGGCTTTGTAGCTTGTGATAGCAATATGCGGTTTTGTGATCATCTTAAAATGTTTATGACACTTGTCTATGTATTTGACAGTGTTGCGCAATGAAATCTGATTGCGTGAGTCAAACACATGCCAACACTGATATATCGCGTGAGTCAAAAACATGCCAACACTGATATTATGAGCTGATACTGGGCGCAAACTTGACATGCCTGATTAGTTTACATAGAAAAGTACGGTACTGTATGCTCAGTATTTTCCAGTTCAGTTCTCTCTCTCACACAAAACCTCTTAGTTGCCACAGCACGGGTGTTTGCAGTGCATGAACTCTGGCCAGTCGTCCCCGTACGCAAAATGCGTACGCATTTGGATCTACCGTACATTTCCTCGTGTTTTGGGTGAAACTGAACGGTACGACGCTGTCGATTTGGGCCTGAATTTGCCCTGAACCAGCCGCTATCGAAGTGAAATTAGATGTTTTGAAGGCCACATGGGAACACTGCGGCCATGTCTTCTTTCTTGCGTCGTTTTTTTGAAAATCAGTGTTTTTGAGCTCGTAGTTTCGTCGTCGTTGTGGAATGGCCCCGCGTACATTCTCCTTGGAATACCAAAGTCGCACCCCCGTTTCTTACATTACTAGGAGTTTTGCCGGCAGCCACGATAGTTTTTATCCCTGCTTCCATAAGTCCTTTCATTGAACAGCCGAACGAAACGTTGTGGCTCGCCTTAGTTTTTTTGTGGCGCGGGGGTCTCAAGTTTGTCACTTTGAGTTGGACACAACAACCACATCAACACCTCAAAGGACCCAAAACCAAGAGAGCAAAGTATTTCAACGTTGCGATTTTGCCTGGCCTACTGTGAAGATGGAGACTTTTACTCGGTAGCAGATACTCGTATCAATAAGCTGGGAGGGAGAGCGTGGCGAGTAAAGTGTTGGGATGAAAAGAGCCACATTCTCTCTCCCAAAAGGTCGTTCCTACACACTTGCTCTACCCAGAACTGCTGAAGGCTAGATTTTGCATGCCTGAATCTGCACGTGCGAGATTCGCATCCGCCGCGCACATAGGCAGAGTCGAAATGTTTGCACTCTCGGATTTGCTGCCATCTTGACGAGTTGCCACTGCGAAACCGTGACCCGTGACAGTCAGTGTACTAGAATTGCCGGACCCTGGTCCATAGTATACCATAAGTTTGTTTTTCTCACTGCTATTCAACTCCAATCACTTTAGGTGGTGAAACAAGAACCATTCCAATGGTGATGAAGTCGAAGTCCACAGACCGTGAGACATGCAATGTCCTGAATCGTCTTGCTCAAGCTTGTGGTCTGGAGCTTGCTCAACAGTATGAATCATTCAAGATGGACCTTGGTTTTCGGTTAGTCACCCTCAGCCATGATCGCTGTGGTGTGCTGTTTGCTGTAGACTGGGATCTGCTTGCCATTCCGTTGAGCTCATGTACACCATTGGTTATGTATGTACATCAGTGGTTATTCATGTATGCACGCTGTGTTTATTCATGTGGGAACACTGTGGTTTTATGTACACGGTCCAACAGTTGTTGCTGTCTGGAAAGTTCAACATGCACAGTGACAGTGTATCAACATGCACAGTGACAGTGTATCTACAGTGACAGTGACAGTGTATCTACAGTGACAGTGTATCTACATGCACAGTGTATCAACATGCACAGTGTATCAACATGCACAGTGACAGTGTATCAACATGCACAGTGTATCTACATGCACAGTGTATCAACATGCACAGTGTATCAACATGCACAGTGACAGTGTATCAACATGCACAGTGTATCAACATGCACAGTGACAGTGTATCAACATGCACAGTGTATCAACATGCACAGTGACAGTGTATCAACATGCACAGTGACAGTGTATCAACATGCACAGTGTATCAACATGCACAGTGACAGTGTATCTACATGCACAGTGACAGTGTATCAACATGCACAGTGTATCAACATGCACAGTGTATCAACATGCACAGTGTATCAACATGCACAGTGTATCAACATGCACAGTGTATCAACATGCACAGTGTATCAACATGCACAGTGACAGTGTATCAACATGCACAGTGTATCAACATGCACAGTGACAGTGTATCAACATGCACAGTGTATCAACATGCACAGTGACAGTGTATCAACATGCACAGTGTATCAACATGCACAGTGACAGTGTATCAACATGCACAGTGTATCTACATGCACAGTGTATCAACATGCACAGTGTATCAACATGCACAGTGACAGTGTATCAACATGCACAGTGTATCAACATGCACAGTGACAGTGTATCAACATGCACAGTGTATCAACATGCACAGTGACAGTGTATCAACATGCACAGTGTATCAACATGCACAGTGACAGTGTATCAACATGCACAGTGTATCAACATGCACAGTGACAGTGTATCAACATGCACAGTGTATCAACATGCACAGTGTATCAACATGCACAGTGACAGTGTATCAACATGCACAGTGTATCAACATGCACAGTGACAGTGTATCTACATGACTGTACACTTACAGGGCAGTTCATGAAGTCACTGTGTAAATAGATAATAATGATAAACCAACCCCTTTTTTGGACTTGAGATCACTGTTTGTCTTTTTCATCTTTACTCATTCTTTCTTCAAACAGGAACTGCCACATCCGTGAGCTGGAAATGCTCCGGATCACCGATCCTCGTTTCACAAGGATTTCACCAAAGACGTTCTACATCAAGCAGACTACTGAGAAGGTACTAGCGTATTTTTCCTGTTGTAAGTTTTCCGGTTGTAAGTCGACCTTTTACGACTAAAATAGAAGGAGAAAGTGTGGGGGTCGACTTACAACCGGGATTCGACTTAAAACCGGGAACTATCAGTATCTTACAAAAATGACCGACACTGCATGCACGAGTGCATGATGTGTACACATTTTTGCCAGTTTATCGGCCTTTTTCAAGGATTGGGACGTTATACCCTCCAATAATGAATGGTTACATGATTTGTTGATATGTTAGTAGCAGAGAGTAGTTAGTAGTGCTTCGTTGGGTGAAAACTTTAAAAAACGCAGAATTGAGACCTCCGGATACGGGGTCGACCTATGACCGGGGTCGACTTACAACCAGTAAAATACGGTAACTAACTAGTCTAGGATAGATGTCCAGCTGCATTAAAGGGGAACTCCACGAAAAAATGAAACTTTGATAACCTGTAGTGTTTCGGGCGCTGAGTCGAATGGTCTTGGTCCGAAGTCTCTACGACGAAGCGTTCTTGAGATATTTCACTTTGAAATTGCAAAAACGGGGGCCGCGCCCTGACGTCATGCGGCCATTTGGTTACATCATCACGGGCTGCCTACGTCATTGTGGCAAAGTCGTTTCTCTTCGCCAGTCTACAAGCACTAATTTTAGTTGGTATTTCAAGGGAAGATGGGCGATTCCGAACAATCCTCTGTCCCCAGCAATGAAGGCAGCGATGCTGAGGCCAGTGAGGACGACCAACAGCCCACCGCCGCGTATGGTTGGGGCAGGGAGCCCAGATACTCTGCTGAGGAGCTGCCATCGCGTGTAACAAATGTGGAGGAAGAAGATGCGTCAGCAGCTGCGTCCGACAGAAGACGAGTAGCTTGGCCACCAGAATCTCGATTCGTTTGGGACTCCGACTGGTGCGAGCGTGGACAAAAGTGTATAGCCATGCCCAGCCCGCGGGAATGATTTTGCTGGTAGGATGCTGCCGTCGCTGTCGACAAGACGGCCCAAGGTTTCTTGCGTAGCGGACCTCGCAGATTACGAGATCGTATCCTTGCATTAGGCTGTGCTCATCACTGCTCTTCGAGGTTATCTCGACATGCAGAAGCCGCCAATGCCAGTGACAGAAGAGTCTGACATTAGGTAAGCCTCAATTAGTTTGCCTTGACTTGTCTTGTGAGGATCGCGTATCAGCATGATACACATATTCTTATTTTTTGGGGGAAATTTATTGTTGTCAGGCGCACTACAGTAGGCGTCGCACAAGAAAGACATTGTACTGGTAGTTATCACAAGTTTCATGCATGACACAAACAAATTTCTCTTTGCTCCGAGTATGTCTTGACTTATCTTGTGAGGATCGATGCGCGTAATGTTTTGTGTGTAACTAATTATTGTTGTCAGGCATAGCACGAACAACGTTGTTCTGTACTATAGACCGTGCTATCACAAGTTTTCATGCATGACTCACATTTGTCTTTGTCATTTTCCCTTGGATTGGTACAAGATCTACAAAGTATGGTAGGTAGTGTTCTGTTGGTGAAGAGAGCACTGCACACAGTTTATGAGCACCATGGGTGCATTTGATCACACCCGAACCCATACTTTATCGTTTCAAGCGATAGACTTTGTCAATAAACTCGTTTTCTAGTATACCATGGCATGCAACGTACAAGCGTGGGGTCAAGAAAGCGTACACCAAAATAATGCACAAATTCTGGCAGGAGAGCAAGAAATCTGTACTTTCTGACCAAGACATCTCTGTACTAGTAGGTAATCGAACGCGTCCTAATCAGTATTAATCCCCCAGATCATTGGAATTCAATTTGAAATCAGCAATTATGGTAAATTCTACAAGACCCTCCATCTTTGTACCAGTGGACACTAAATTAGTATGGCGCGCGCACTGAAAGTGCAGGTAGGTACCGGTAGGTGCAATACAGCGCATATGTAGAGTAAATGAGTATTTGACTATAATAATTATTACGGTACAGCAATGTGGTATGTGTACAAGCACTCATCATACACATTCCATATGACATTCTGTGTTTGTGTAGATCTCTACGCTATGCGGCACACAGGCAGTACACACTATGTACACGGCAAATTGGGCAAGCACGTTCGTTGTCGTCTTCCAGCCTGCGTTGTGAATACCATCAGGCAAAGATATCCAAATCCTGCACCACCTCAGCCTTCTCAGGAGGCTTCCACCTGGAATTTGGCAGGGAAACACGCTTCTCCAAGGCAGGAACATGGAGGTTGCCATTTGCAACCGCTACCACCTCACACATGAGCTTGTCAACATACTCATAGCTCTTTCTGTCGTATAATTTTCTATTTGGCCACAGTCTTCTTTATGCTTTGAGAACTGGACTTTATACCTTCCTATCGCGGTCTTTTTGGTTGTGCTGTGGCGACGGTTGACATTGACGTCGTCAAGAGCTGCGAGATGTGCGTGTCCAATCATCCCCAGAATTGAGGAACGAATGCGTTTGAGAATGTAGTTTGGCATGACACTGTGATATACCTGCATGGCAAAAAGAATGTGGAGAAAACACACTTGCTTAGACAATATACTGCTGTATGAGAAAATGGAAACTTCACCGTACAGGACGACTCTTGTTCTCAATTGCATTGTTCGTTTCATTCCCTGTGTTGCCCATAAGAGACGGGAGCAAAAATGTTCAGCAGATGTTTGTTGTCTTCTGGCGTGGAGTGGCGGCGTCATTAGATGTACACATAGTCATTTCACTAAGTATACCACTACTACAGCATATGTACTATCCTTAGGCTAGCGTGCGTGCGAGTGAGTTTGAGTATGTGGGTGCGTATGTGTGTGTGTTGTTGTGTTTGTGTGTGTGCACGCACACGCACGCGCGCACATGTGGGTGAAGGTGTGAGTGCATGTGTATAATATGTGTAGTTCCCACTGTATTCCTTGCACAATAGGTCTTCACTTACTTTTCTTTCGCATACAACCAGAACCCATTCCTTGTTCGAAATTAGATTTTTTTTGGCCTGGTGATCCCGCAAGCGTGGAACTCGGAGTGTAATATATTTTTGTTTCACTTTACTTGCACTATTCCAAGGCTGTCCAGACTTCTAACAATTGCTCTGAGTGATATGGTATTCATGCAACCATGCCTAGAAGTAGGGTAGCTGTTATAAATAGAGACATATCCACGCAATCAACTTACACTGGTTCAGTTTGGCAGGATTGGTGAGACAGTTCGTCGTGCATGCTGCCTG
>NW_027044914.1:0-4000 GCF_964019385.1 Sycon ciliatum | reverse complement strand
CAACATTCGAATGGCATCGCATTCCCATTTGAGCGCCGGCGTGGGTACTACCAGCCATGGGACTAGTGAACATGAGACAAACCCCACAATCCAATCAACAGGTTCTTCGGGTGTTCTAGTACTAGTAGGTTGCACTGATAAACTGTAATGGTGCATACAGTCCTGCTTGTGTGCAGGTGGAATCCAACACAGTTCACTAACTGGATTGATTTGTGACCTCCGCGATCTTCACTATCACGTGCTCTTATCGTAGTTTCAACGCAGCAAACATGGAGTACTCAAGGCAGCTCAGCATGGCAGGCGAACCTGATTGACTACGGTCGTTTCAGCTGAACTCAGTCAGAAATTTCGTACAGAACACGAGCAGGAGCTAAATAAAATAGCCTGCCAAGCCTACTGGACGTGTGGTACGCCACATACTAGTAGTAATATACATCGCAGGCACAAGATGGTGGATACAAATACGATTGCTATTAGTAACTTATGTCTCCAACAACTCCACCAATCAATACGCACAAACAACGACAATCGACAGATATTTCCTGAGCATCTCAGCAAAATGCTCATGCTACTCTGTGAAAACAATTGGCGGCGTAGAACATACGAAACGGGGAGCACTAAAGAAATTCCACGGCAAGTCTTTTGACCGCGAGCAGGGTATGCATATTGAGTATAAATTTAGAATTACCTGAGACACATGGTCCTTCAGGAACCGTTCAGTTGATGCCACCGAGGGCATATTTGCTGCTGCAAAGATTGGATTCGGACAGCAGCCTCCTTGTCAAGTCACCAAGTCCCAAAATTACTCCTGTTTTCAAGTTCTCTAATAATGTTCAAGGGACAGGAAAGACTCCTTGGATGAAGTAATCCTCCACAACGAAATACGAAATGAACAAGCAGCACCGATGTCTGCTTTCTGAATCTGAGATTATTATGAGTTCCAAATTCAAGCTGAGCACAAAAAATCAACCAAACACTTGCCACAGAGCAAGCATCATACAAGTACGTATGACGTCAAGGCACGCTATGACATGCGATATTCGAAGGACTCATATGGCAAGGGCCAAAAATGACCCGAATCTTTATGCAAAATGAAGATGACGACGCCGCTTTTTTCGACTTTTTCTGTGACCATTTTTGAGCAGAATCACCTTTTTGATCGTCGTCGATTTGACATGGAAGACTTTCATGAATGCTATTGTAACTTGGCCTGCTCAGGGCTAGGAATATGATAGTCCCTAAACAAAATCTGGAAGCCGTTCCCCCAGAGATGTTTCCGTCATGTTGCAGCAGAGCCACCTTTCTCGATTTTGCGTCGTACAGAATTTATGATTCTTGGATGCCAAAATACTTGATGGCGTGAGAACCAATAAAGAACTACCGGACATGACGACACCGCCCAGACATCAGGTATGTGTAGTTCATTGTCCTAGGCTGGGCTGCTCATAAAGCAAAAATTGTCTTGTTAGTAACTTGCCCAAAAATTTGGCGAATTTTTCCTAGTACCCCAGTTGCCAATAGGGCTTGAAAGTGCTACGTCACAGCATAGCAACAATTTCAAAATTCAAAAATTGGATCCACTAGGATCCAGTTTTTGTATGGATCCAAGCACATTTCAAGCCGTCTTACTCACAGCAAGGTGATGTAACCAGTGCAGGGGACACGATAAGATTTCGAAATTGCTCTGACACAATGTCCTGCCACTTCTGGAACCGGTCGGACATGGCCGGACACTGTGATTTTTTTACAAGTCTGGTACTCAGCACTCATAATAAAAAATTATTATTATTATTGGCTACACGACACCACTGCATAATGCACACATGCATGTACCGGTACATGCTACATCACCCTGCGGTATACCGTATTGCTGGTCACATAAAGGATGATCATCACACTGATCTCAAGTATTGTAACACTGATTCAAATCGCTGTGCGTTTTTCAGCAAGCATAGTAACTGTGATATGAGCGTGCAGTGTTTCTGCACATTTCGGATTTGACCTGGTTTTTCAGCGGCAGATCGAAGACATTCATTTTTACGCAGTCGACAAAAGACAAAGTGGGCATCTGCTTGCCCATTCTAACTTCTTGTTGCCAACTCCAAGATCGACAACATGTCACTACTCGAGTTGGCTGAAGGCTCCCATCTTTGCAAACGCGATGTGCTCTTTGAACAGCACGTAGTTTCTACGCGACGTTGAACTTCTGACTTATTTCGCTGCTGCTGCTCTGTCGATCTTGCACAGCGCCTGTGCAACAGGAGCGTACTTGACTGGATTTGCAGAAGACTGCTCCTTTCGATAGAGGCATATCGCAAGCTGGCACACATTTCTGACGCCTTGTTTCCCTGGAACAGGGACGTTTTCAATATTTCGGATTGTACAAGCGCCTCGCGGAATAGTCCCTATTGTAGCGAGAAAGGAAGAAATTTCATTTCAAAACTCCTCGATCGTTTGCTACGCTCAAACTGGAGCTACACTGAAGTGGACAGCTCCCTGTCTTGCTGTAAAACCCTGTTGTCACAGGTTGCTGCTCTGACTTCGTGAGACTTCTTCCCAGGCAGAGCGCCATTGTCCTCAGCCGTTCTCTTTCCCAGCGACGCTATTTTGTGAATTTCGATCGGACAGATTGTCCGTTCAAGAAAAAAAGCGCCGGATTCGAATCGAAAATGGTCGGAAAATGTCCGATGTCCGACCGTTATCGTGTGCCCTGCAGTGAAACTGCAGGCCCAGCGGAAGCAATTGTTGATTGGTCCGGCCAAGTTTTTTCGCCAGCACAGCACTTGCGCACGTGTGACACAACACAACGTCTCTTTGCTCATCGTAGGTCAACCAAGACCATGTCTTGAAATATGACGCCTGACAAGAGCGCTTCACCACTGTCTTTTTCCAAAATTCCCGCCGAGGAAACGCGAAGGAAGTGGTTGGGTGGACTGCCACTTCTGGCACAGATACTTCGCTGGAAGAAGCCAAAGCTGCTAAGCATGCACTGCAGCTAAGCTGACCAAACAGCAAGACAGAAAAACTACTCGCGCCACAGGCCCACAGCTAGCCCTCAAGCGCGCACGGCAAGATCAGGGCGAGATCGCAAGTACGTGTATATGTACAATCGATGATTACAATACATGTAATTATAACGTTACTGTGTCTTAAAAAATCGTCAGTGGCCGAAAAGTTAGTTGGTCCGGCCATGGCCGGACCGACCGGAGCGGCTCGGCCGGCCCTGAACTGACTGATTTGGCTACTGGGGGCGGGGTTACAACTGGTGGCGAAGTAAAAGTCACCCCTGCATACGACATGAGTGGGTTGCTATGCACCCACATACTGAGGCAATAGCAAAGTCACACCTTAGTGGATCCAAAATAGAAATCTGATGTCAACTTACTACTCCCTGGCCGTTTTTGACGTCATCACTTTCAAGAATCACGAGAATCACGACAACTAGTACGGCTGGAGGATTTCTGATTTTCTTCTCGTAAACTTGTGAACAATCGTCTACGATGTTGCAAATATTAGTGGGTGTTTTGAATGTGAACAGATACACTTCAAAAGGCTGATCGTGTTCTCAGATCAACTGCAAACGAGGGTCAAGATTGTAGTTCAGAGCGATGTCCATTGAGGCACTTCACCTGATTTCGAAGTTTATACATGGTAGTCATGGGAAATATTAATTGGGTAGAAATAAATAATTATGTATGCACTCTTAATTACTCCATAGACAAAGACGTGTTTCGGAGTCTCATGGTGTTTAGCAAGCGCAATTGATCATTTCTCGGTGAATTTGTGAGTTAATTAAAACTCACTCCACCTTTCCACACTGCACTCTTAGCCGACCCACACCGCCTTAACTCACTCCACCATTCCACACTGCACTCTTTGCCGACCCACACCGCTTGCACATCACCAACACAATTGTCAGAAAGCAAAATTTAATTGTCATTTGTACAACTTCCAGCCATTTCGTGCCGAATCAGTCCATAAATGTAACGCAGTAAAACCT
>NW_027044913.1:0-4706 GCF_964019385.1 Sycon ciliatum | reverse complement strand
AAAAAAAAAAAAAAAAAAAAAAAAAAAAAAAAAAAAAACTAGGTGACAGCCGGTTCACATATTAAGCCGGCTGGCGCCGGCTGTTGCCCTGCCTTTTTTTCCCAAGCTGATGAGCTTAGCGGCCCCATCAGCGCAGGGCAAGCGAGCTCTAGCCTTAGCGAGCGCAGTTTTAGATACGGGCTTGGATCAAAGCCTGCTGGGCTCTTTCGTCCCACTGCACTGCGGCCTAAAAACCCGGCCGCAGCATGCTGGGTCCTTATCGGCGCTGGTCTCTTGGTCTCAGCGCCTCGCGTCGGGCCCGGCCGTGTCACACGCCGGCCGCTGCCCTTGGACTTTTTGAGGGTAGAGGGCGGCACGACAAGCTTGGGTCGCTCATATCGGCGCCAACCGCGCCTCGCGTCGGGTCGTTGTTGATTCCTCGCCTCACGACCCTTGGACTTTATTAAGGAGGGAGGCGGTGCGTCATGCTTGGGTCGCTCATATCGGCGCCAACCGCGCCTCGCTCCGGGTCGTTGTTGATTCCTCGCCTCACGACCCTTGGACTTTCTGAGGGAGGGAGGCGGTGCGGCATGCTTGGTTCGCTTATATCGGCGCCAACCGCGCCTCGCGTCGGGTCGTTGTTGATTCCTCGCCTCACGACCCTTGGACTTTCTGAAGGAGGGAGGCGGTGCGTCATGCTTGGGTCGCTTATATCGGCGCCAACCGCGCCTCGCTCCGGGTCGTTGTTGATTCCTCGCCTCACGACCCTTGGACTTTATTAGGGGAGTGGGCGGTGCGTCAAGCTTGGTTCCT
The DNA here is from genome assembly GCF_964019385.1 of Sycon ciliatum. NCBI lineage: Eukaryota > Metazoa > Porifera > Calcarea > Leucosolenida > Sycettidae > Sycon > Sycon ciliatum. The sequence goes on along the minus strand of NW_027044913.1, from coordinate 3,914 downwards.
CATGTATCGGCGCCAACCGCGCCTCGGCTTCGGGCCTTGTGGTTTCCCCGCCTCAGGCCCTTGGACTTTCCGAAGGAAAGCGGTTGGTATAGAAAGCTTGGGTCGCTCGTATCGGCGCCAACCGCGCCTCGCCCGGGCCGTTGTGGATTCCCCGCCCCACGGCCCTTTATTACCTGCGTGTCGTTGTTTGGTCCGGCACGCTGGTGGGGTAACTTGGCTCTATAGGCTGGGCTTGTCGTTCCTTGGCTCTACAGGCTTGGCTTAGGTCCATGTTTTCCAGCCTTCGTTCTTAAAGCCTGCTGCCGCCTTTGTAGCCTGCTGTTCTAGGTCCATGTTTTCTAGCCTGCGTTCCTTTGGGGCTGCCGGCAAGGTCCAGGTTTTCTAACCAGCTGGTGCCCTTGAGGGGTCTTAACTCTCTGACTGCTTCTGCCCTCCAACCCTGCTGCCGCCTTTGTAGCCTACTGCTACCTTAGGTCCATGTTTTGTAGCCTGCTTTGAGTACTGTAGTGACGTGAGGTTGTCTGAGGCTTCGATCTTAGGTCGCCTTAGTGGCGGTGGTTGCCGATCAGACATGCCAGCCATCGGGCTGAAGGGTGAGGATGGTTGTCGGGTCTGCGGACCAAAGAGGGCCTATCAGTAAGATCACCGACGGGGCTAGCTCTTACGGGCTTAGCCAAGTTACCTACCGCTTTGACGGGTCTAGTGCTGCTTTCGTCACTGCCCTCCACGAAACCTCCGGTGGGCAGGCTGTTCTGGGGAACCGGTGAGATGACTCCGTTGGTTAGATGGCTTCGGCCTGTTTTTCTGCAGCTAGTACCGTGAGGGAATACCCACCCGTCAAACAACGTACCTTTGCCTCAGGGCGAGAGGAGAACATGTTCAGCTAGTACGACGCTACCGCGTGAAGGGTCGCTTGCCTTGACGGTAGGTTGATCAGAGCAGCTGGATCGGTCGGCTCTAATGGGTCCCTTCCTTTGCCACCCCGGCGTTAGGTTGGTCGGTTCTAACGAGCCCCTTCCTTTGCCAACTTTGGGTCTTTTGGTTGTGGCTAGTGCAGGGACGGTTTTTCGTCTCTTCCGGCAGCTCTGACCACCGGATAGGGCGTTTGTGCGGTGATGGCAGCCTTTTGGTACACGCTAGCACAGGAGGGGTTTTTCGTTTTGTTCGGCGGCTCTGAGCTCTTTGGCCTTCTCTCTGGGGGCTTCCGACACCTCGGTAGTACGTTTGCCTACTTGGCTTCTGCAGCTGCAGTGGGCTACTATTCCTCTCTGTCTCTGGTTTACACAGGGCTGGCAGGCCTTCTTCTGCATGCGGGAACCCTTCGGCGGTGGCTAGCAGGGATGGCTTTTCGTTTTGTTCGGCGGTTCTGAGCTCTTTGACTGTAGCTGGTGAGCCGCCTTTAAGAGTGGCTTTGGCTAAGCTACTTTCCCTTCGAGGCTGTGGGCGCCAGAACCTCTGTTGATCGAGAGAGTGAGCTTGTCACTGGACTACTTTCCCTTCGAGGCTGTAGGGAGGAGCCTTTTCTGGCTAGGCAGGGCTGAGAGTACTTCTGGGCTACCTTCTCCTTCCGCCACGGGGCTTACGGTTGCACCTTTCCTAGCTACTGGGTGTCATGGTTGCCTTTGTAGGCCGCTTGACTAGTTGGCTTGTGCAGCTGCGGAGGGCTACTATTCCTCTCTGGCATACCTACCCTTCTTTGGCGGGTTCTGCTGACTCCAGGCACACGATTCTCTTCTTTGACTTCCGGGGCTAAGTCTGCTCAGTTGGGCTTCCACCTTTGGACATCCTCCTGCAATCAGCTTGGCTTTGCATCCTCCTGTAATCAGCTTGGCTTAGTCCTAGTAGCAGTAGCAGAGGTTCAGAGTTGGCCAGGCCTTCCATTTGTCTTCACACGCTTTTGGCAGCCCCTCCCTCGCCGGTTTCCTTCTCTTTGGGCCCTCCAACTGCACCAACTGGTTAGAACACCTGGACCTAGAACAGAGTAGGCAGCGACCCTGCCGGCAGGCCCTAAGAGCGCCGGTTAGAAAACCTGGACCTAAGGCAGCAGCCGCCAAAGGTGGCAGTCAGAGGAGCCTACGAAGGTTAGAAAACATGGACCTAGAGCAACGTATAACCTAAACCAAGCCTGTCGAGCCAAGTAACCCCGCCCCGGGCCCAAGACGAAGGGCGAGGATAATTATAGGGCCGTGCGATCAGCAGCCCATCACGGCCCGGGCGAGGCCCGGTCACCCTTGTTACTAGGGACTCCATGGCCGGCAGGCCCTAAGAACGCACGCTGGAAAACATGGACCTAGAACAGAGCAGGCGACAAAGCCGGCAGCCAGGGCACCAACTGGTTACAGCAGGCTCTAAGGCCGTAAGTTAGAAAACCTGGACCTACGCCAACAGTACTCAAAGCAGGCTCTAAGGCCGTAAGTTAGAAAACCTGGACCTACGCCAACAGTACTCAAAGCAGGCTCTAAGACCGTAAGTTAGAAAACCTGGACCTACGCTAACAGTACTCAAAGCAGGCTGCAAAGGGCAACAGTCAAGGCTGGAAGGGGACAAAGGCACTCAGAGAGGGCTGCAAAGCCGGCAGCCAGGGCTAGAGGGGACAAAGGCAGTCAGAGCAGGCTAGAAAACCTGGACCTAAGGTAGCAGCCAGCCGGCTTCAGGGCTGGAAGGGGACAAAGGCAGTCAGAACAGGTTAGAAAACATGGACCTAAGCCAAGCCTGTAGAACCAAGCTACCCTACCAGCGTGCCGGACCAAACAACGACACGCAGGTAATAAAGGGCCGTGGGAAGAGCAATCCACAACGGCCCGGGCGAGGCGCGGTTGGCGCCGATACGAGCGACCCAAGCTTGTCGCACCGCCGCTTTCCTTCGGAAAGTCCAAGGGCCTGAGGCGGGGATACCACAAGGCCCGAAGCCGAGGCGCGGTTGGCGCCGATACCGTAAGAACCAAGCTTGTCGCACCGCCGTCTTACTTCAGAAAGTCCAAGGGCCTGAGACGAGGAGACCACAAGGCCCGAAGCCGAGGCGCGGTTGGCGCCGATATAGGAAGGTCCAAGCGTGTCGCACCGCCGTCCAACCTCAGAAAGTCCAAGGGCCTGGGACGAGGAGACCACAAGGCCCGGAGCGAGGCGCGGTTGGCGCCGATACGGTCGACCCAAGCATGACGCACCGCCCACTCCCCTCAAAAAGTCCAAGGGTCGTGAGGCGAGGAATCAACAACGACCCGACGCGAGGCGCGGTTGGCGCCGATATAAGCGACCCAAGCATGTCGTACCACCGCTTTCTTTCAGAAAGTCCAAGGGTCGTGAGGCGAGGAATCAACAACGACCCGGAGCGAGGCGCGGTTGGCGCCGATATAAGCGACCCAAGTATAACGCACCGCCTCCCTCCCTAACAAAGTCCAAGGGTCGTGAGGCGAGGAATCAACAACGACCCGACGCGAGGCGCGGTTGGCGCCGATACGAGCGACCCAAGCTTGTCGCACCGCCTCCTTTCGTCAGAAAGTCCAAGGGCAGCGGCCGGCGTGTGACACGGCCGGGCCCGACGCGAGGCGCTGAGACCAAGAGGCCAGCGCCGATAAGAACCAGGCATCTGCGGCCGGGTTTTTAGGCCGCAGCCAAGGTGGGACGAAGGAGCCCAGCAGGCTCTAATGAAGCCTATAAAACTGCGCTCCTGGCCTTCCCAGTCGCTTGCCCTGCAGGGAGACTCGCTCATCTGTCTCTTGGGCCCCTCTAGGGGCCCCATCGCCAGAGAGCTCTCTTCCCTTTGGGAAAAAACTGCGCTCGCTAAGGCTAGAGCTCGCTTGCCCTGCACTGATGGGACCACTGAGCTCATCAGTTTGGGAAAAAAGCCCGCCTACAGCCGGGTTATAGGCCCTCCCGGCTGTAGTTAGCCTAACAAGCTGACCCCCTAGTCAGCT
>NW_027044912.1:0-2000 GCF_964019385.1 Sycon ciliatum | reverse complement strand
CCTGTGGTTGGTGGATCTGATCTATCCTCTCCCACCATCTAGGCGCCGCATCCGACGCCTGATCATGGGGTAGCGGTGTCTCACGTAAGCGGAAAGGTAGTTATTGACCCACCCTGTACGAGAACCCGTGCAATTGCAGGCGATTAGGAGAAGCTATGTGATTTCCTTGCTTTGAGGACGGTGTACAACGGTTCGCCTGTTGTTATTTTTCAGTACGGATGAAACCATACTGTAGAGCAATGGTTTGCATAGATTTTGACTTGTTATACGTTGTACGTGGTAACGTTATTCTCCATTTGACAATTTGACAGATCTAAGGGATCGTTTCAAGCATCCACTATTTCAAACTTCACACTATCTTCCCTGGTTGAGAGATTGGAAAAGTGATTATCATTATATTGTACATTTTAAAAGGTTTTTGTGGATGTCATGCCCATTAGCATGTACGGTATTCATATCTTACACAGTAATAATATGTACCCATCAGCTTTGCTACATTATTGAGACGACTGACGTTGACTATCTGCGGCTGCGTGGGCACGGAGTCAGGGAAACCCCTTCAAAATGAGTTATAAATGCACGCGCCTGAGTTGACTCAGCTGAGCGAATTGAGTTTGAGACTTGCAACTCCTGCCTCAGGCCTCGGGTTGCCTTCAGGTTTTTTCGAAATCGTTAGGTGAGAAAATTCGAATGCTGATAGACCTATCGATCATCCTGTTTGGCCAAGGGCCAGCGAATCACGCCAGGTTGCACTTTGGGAAGTGTGCACTGGTACGGCTACCTCCGTACCGTTGGCCTTGAAGGGCAAAAAAAGTGTCCGATATAGATAATACAATCGGGTTCTAGCTCTCGCTGTTGAGAAAGGAGCCTCAAGCCGGCTAACCTGCAGGCCCATCCGACGTTACGGCCCAGTCCTGTCGAAGGGTGTGTTTCGCAATGGCGCTTGCCGTCTACCTGTGCCTGTGGCCCTTTCTTCTCCGTACGCCATGCCCTGTCGTGCCCGACCGGGGGCTTCCCATCCATTCGGCATAACGAGGTGCGGGATGTCATCGCCTCCCTCTTAAAGCGTGTGGCGGACAACGTCTCTGTTGAGCCCCATCTGCAGCCGGTTACTGGTGAACAGTTCCGCCATCGATCCACTATCACGGACGACCAAGCCCGCCTGGAAGGAGCTGCGAGTGGCATTTGGAGTGGTCGATTTGAACGCACCTTCATTGATGTGCGAGTTTTGAACCTCTAAACCTTTTGCCCCGCCCCACTTCGATCCAATATGCCACCGCCCCCGCTGTGCAGCATCTGATGGTACTGTGGTATTCAGTAAAAAAAAAAAAACCCGTACTGCCCCACTTGCCTCCGGCTACACCAGGCAGGAGAAGGAAAAGCGTCGCCAGTATGAGCAGAGAGTCCTTGATAATGAGCATGCGTCGTGCCTCCCGGCTGTCTTCACATCCACTGGTGGAATGGGTCGTCACTGCGCAGCACACGTGTTCTCGTGGTGTGAGTGTGCTCGTTTTACTTTCGTCAATATTAGGTTTCTTGTCTCCACGGCAACTTTTTAATTACCAAGAGTCCATAAAATATTTTTATGGACTCTTGATAAAACATTCCAAGTTTCAACATTTTTGGGGAAACTTTTAAGATTATCCCTGGGAAAGGTATACCTAGCTGCAATATCCAGACTTGTTCTAAAATATCCGGTCATCATCCCTGTCTAAACTTGCTACTACTAAGGTGACAACAATATAGACTAATCCAATCGTACCTGTCTGCGTTCCTTGATGTTTGCAATCTGTCTTGGCGTTGGCATAGCAGGTAAGACATGATATCCTCTACCAACGGATGAAACAGCTGTGCTTGCACCTGCTGTAGCGTCAGCCTGAAAGTACCAGACACACACAATCAAAGGTTTCCAAGTTATCCGTTGTTTGCGTCCAACACTAACACATTTAAGCTAGATATCGGTGAGTTAGAACGTGTAACAATAACGCAACACCGGCAGA
>NW_027044911.1:0-15571 GCF_964019385.1 Sycon ciliatum | reverse complement strand
ATCGAAACATGGGTGGTAGCAAATGAGAGCCAATTTATCGTAGATCCACATTGACCAGAAAATTTGGTGCATATAATTTAATTCTCCCTGCCACGTTGGTATAACTAGTTGTGGGTGCTTTGCCATTTTGTGTAAAATGTGTAAAATGAGCCCCTGAATGGACGAGGAGGGCAGTGAATTGCTTCCGCAGGGCCTTTGGACGACGTCAGGCCGTCTTGCCATCACCATGATCACTAGAGACAGTAATGAAGAACAGTAGGTCACTGAATACACTCTGTGAGAACGAAAACATCGCTGCGATGCTGTGCTATCTATCCAATTCCACCGTATAACACAGCCACTAGTTACAAATACAAAAACACGGCTTTCGCAGCATACAATGCAGTTCACTCCTCTGTTGACAGATTAATTTTCATCCACTAGCAATCCTTGAAGTGATATCTATCAACTTCAGAACATTGAGGACCGAATATCCCAGTTTGTGATGCCATTTTACAAATTTGTTAAAAAATGACACACCAATTATTTGAATCCTGAGAATACTATGAAAGTAGGATATGATTCAAGACACTTTCCAAAGTGGGATCATTCCCATTTTTGGACACAACGGGCATGAAGGATAGCACTTCCACTTGCAACAATTCATTTGGACGTAGCTTGTCTAGAAGTGACTGAAAAAACGTCATTTTACAACCATGTTAAAAAAAGCCAAACCACCTCGTACCTGTACATCGTTTTATCTTAGTCGAGCAAAACACTTACAAAAGACTTACAAGTGTCATGTATTTGTATTTTTGCCGTTCGTGATGGAAAAGTCGAGTCTTAGCCTTTAGGGTGGTCTGAGCTTCGCCGCTGTCATGGCGAAGGATAGCATGGTATTACCGGTAGATAAACCTTGTTTTGTTGAAAACATGTAGTTGCTTGACAGCATGGTACAAGGCGCAGGACCACTGGGTCTGTGTTGGGAAACAGTGACCTTACTTACATGTAGTTACTACAGCCAGTCCTCTGTTATCCGGATCCCTCGCCATTCGGAAGGGTTGGTTACCGATTTACAGCATACATGTACATGATCATGTATGTAGTGCATACAAACAGTATGTGTGTTCGATTATCCGGCTCCTTTGCCTATCCGGATATTTTTGTGGAAAAGGATGTGTGAAGTCTGACTGTACAACCATCCACGGTTAAAATAAAATTATACTAACGTTATGTGCACATCCCTACAAAGCAATGGGGGGGCAAGGAAAGAGACAAAACGGAGGATTAGCAAGACGAAATTCGCGTTCGCGTTCGCAAACATTTTTCAGTTCGCGAACTGGATTGCGTACTTTCCCATTTTTCGTTCGGAAAAGTAGTCGGAACACGAATCGCGGATTCGTGTCAGGGCAGTCATAAATTTACCACGCTGTACTGTCTGTACGCAATGTACGTCGTGTCAACGTCATGCATGTGCGAATTCGGTCTGCTAATCCTTCTCATAACGCGAATTCCGTCACTGAGTTCGACTTTCCTTGGAGAGCGAACGCGAATTTCGTCTTGCTAATCCTCATAGATTGATCAAGCTTCGGCTTACGTAGGTCCCTAACAGTCTTACAGAGAGAGAGAGAGAGAGAGAGAGAGAGAGAGAGAGAGAGAGAGAGAGAGAGATGAGAGAGAGAGAGAGAGAGAGAGAGAGAGAGAGAGAGAGAGAGAGAGAGAGAGAGAGAGAGAGAGAGAGAGAGAGAGAGAGAGAGAGAGAGAGAGAGAGAGAGAGAGAGAGAGAGAGAGAGAGAGAGAGAGAGAGAGAGAGAGAGAGAGAGAGAGAGAGAGAGAGAGAGAGAGAGAGAGAGAGAGAGAGAGAGAGAGAGAGAGAGAGAGAGAGAGAGAGAGAGAGAGAGAGAGAGAGAGAGAGAGAGAGAGAGAGAGAGAGAGAGAGAGAGAGAGAGAGAGAGAGAGAGAGAGAGAGAGAGAGAGAGAGAGAGAGAGAGAGAGAGAGAGAGAGAGAGAGAGAGAGAGAGAGAGAGAGAGAGAGAGAGAGAGAGAGAGAGACAGACAGAGAGACAGAGAGAGAGACAGAGAGACAGAGAGAGAGAGAGTTCGGCTGAGCCCCGGTCTGACAACCGTGAATGGTTGTAGTTAGGTCACCTTTTCCGAACACAGTGGTCCTCCGCCCTGTAACATGTTGTCAACCAATAACATGTTTTCAACAAAACAAGGTTATCTACATGCACATGTACATGTACATGTAATACCAGTCATGAACAGGATTGTATTTTGTACAAGGCAATTAGGCATGCACGTAGGGCCAGGGGTTCACGAAATGTTCGTCGCCTTGTAAACAGGGCGTTCGTATCCCTGGTGATGTGTTGACACAAAGGGAACTTTTCAAAGCTTCCTTTCAAATGTAAAATTTTGTTTTACAAACTGTACATCCTGCCTCTTTTCATGTACGCTGCTGTTAGCTGGTGTGGCTTGTCCTCGGTTCTCGCTGAGCATCTCGAAATCCACCATAGAAAACTTCTTCGTATCCTGTTTAGTCTACCCCCTCTCTACTCTTCTGCTTCCCTGTATGTCCTTGCAAATGCTTGCCCACTGTCGACCCACCGTCAAAAATTAATTTGCACTTTTGCTCACAAATTTAAACTAGCTCTACATCCTCCTCATCTTAACGTGTATAACTGGTTCCGAATCACAGATGGCTCCCAGACAAGATGCTCTGTTGCCCTCCCCTTGGCTAAAACGTCCTCCCTTGTACGCTCTCCACTCTTTGTTGCTTACTCTGCTTGGCTTGCGCTGCCCGCTACTACGCGCAATGCCAGTACCCTGGACGCATTTAAATCTGCTCACTAGATTCACCATCACCTGTCCCTCCCATGCTTCTCCGTCTTGACCATTACTTTTCTTCTTTTATTCACCATGGTTGGTTAACACCCACATCTCCCGTACTGGCTGATTTTCTTCTCATGCCATGAGGTGTTGTCTATAATAATAATAATAATAAATAGTTTTATCAAAAGTTGTGCTCACGAGGAAGTCGTAAATTACCGACTCCCTGGAAGCCCTTTCCCAAAGATGCCATAATTTTCGCAACTTATGCTTTTCGCAACAGTGCAAAAACATTGCAAGTTGCTGAAGTCGCATTCATATCTTCACTTCAGAATAAGCTCAACAGTTACAAACGGCGCAACTTCAAACGAGAGCGTTCTTGTGCATAGAATGATGCCAAAAGGCAAAATCACCAAAAAATGTAGCAGAAATGCAGCGACAAACTCTATACTCCTTCCTGCTGTGAAACACAACTTTGCACAGTGCAAGTCGCCTGTTGCATGCCTCTACCATCATTCCAGTGCACGGATAAGGGAATGGTCATGTACATGTCCATGTCCAGGTACATGTACATGTACATGTACATAATGACTTATGTAACTACCGTTGATGCAGTATTGTCTCTCTGAAATGAGTTTGAGAGCTCTCGAGAAATGAACGTGTAAGCATTTATCCGACATTGTAGTGCATGTACATGCACATGTACAAATGTAAGTGACTCAAGTGACCTTTTGACCACCGCATGGGGCCAAGGGGCGGAAAAGTTGCCAAGTACTTCAGTAGTAGAAAAGAAAAAAAGGACCAAGGAACTACAAGTTACGCTATAATGTCCACAAACTTTCGGTACTTTCGGTGCGTCTGTTTCATACCTAAAAAATTTCAATACACCCAACACATCATCCAATAGGGAACTGCTTCTCTGTACCGAAAATTTCTTTTCACCTAACCTGGCCTTTTGCCCTCAAACCGAAAATATTGAGCATCGAAAAATTCTGAAATTAGAGTACGCTATAATGTCCACAAACACCACCAGTTGATAAACAATATGCTCACGCGATAAAATAATTGCACGACACTGATCGACGGTACTGACGTAACTGGCTAACAGCTCTAGCACATCTTGGATGCGCACTCCAACAGCCTTCCAACTAGTTGCTTGGAAGGTTCTAAGTCTTGGTTGCGCTCACCTTCCCCCTTATGTTATTTCTATACTCATACTCTTCCTCAGTAAACAACAAGCAAGTAAAATGGATACAATCATATCAGGGGAGGTTCCTGGAATGGTGAGTAAAAAAAAGCAATGCGAAAAATTAATAGCAGCCGGAAATACGGCTGGCTACGCGGCTCTATGACACAAAGCAGAACAGCTTGAATTTAAAATAGAACTACGACTACGAGTCTAGTAGTTAGGGTTTATCGGGTGTTAGCGGCGGGATCCCTTCGGGAACGGATACGATAATTTACTCTCTTTTTTTACGAGTCTAGTAGGAGAAAGAAAAGTTGACCATCCGGTCAGCCATAATACATTACAATTTACATGTAGGCTTTGACCCAGGGAGTCGGCTATACATGTACATGTACAGTCATGATATAGCCTAGCACTGGTTAAAAACTAGTATTAGATAAACCTTGTTATACTTATAGTTCACGCAATTGTTACATGTAGTTTGACAGCATGAAACAAGGTGGAGGACACTGTGTTGGGAAACAGTGACCTTACTACAACCTTCCGCGGTTGGCAGAGCCCCGGTCCCTGCCTGTGGTTCATTTGAACCATATGGGTATCGCACCCGATTCTGACCCTCATTATGCTATGGAGTTAGGAGACTACTCCTGATGTCGTCTTGTTTTCTTCGCTCTTTTCTTTAACTTGTATAAAGACTTCTTTTTCTTTTTCTTTTTTCTTCCAACTTCTGCCCTACGCACATCAAAAGCTGTATACTTGTAAGTTGTATTGTTGAACTACACTACTACTACTACTGTCTACTGACAATACTTCTTGACACCCAGGCCACGGTTAACTAGACAACCGCAATCTAATGGTTGGCTGTTTTTTGAACTAGCTTCCACCATGTTGCCACCCATTGGTACTATTTCAATCGCATGACACGTAGTATCTCACTCCCGAAGCCAGACATTGCTCAATGCAAATAGCTGTGTAGAATTTTCTATGCTCACTCCTACCAAGTAGTTCCTTTGAAAAGGTCAAGAAATGTTTTCTTCGAGGTACTTGTCTGTGAAGAGACAAGATGTCTTCCGCAATTGGACATCTCCACGTTCACCCCAGGATTAACTCCACTTGATACGAGTTGACACCGGAGGTAAGCCGTAACTCAAGCTCGTTTTTTCTTTAAATTTGTGAGGGTATGCACGTACACGTAACTAACAAAACTGCATGGTCAAATAATTGAGGCACTTGTAGTTGTTTAGGTTTGCAGATGAAATTCAAGTTTTTTTTGACAGTTCAAGTTTACGTGACAACATCAACAACATACGAGTTATTTCCAAGCGGTACTGATGAAGGTAACCAACGTGTAGCAAAATTGAAGCAGTTGCTCATGTTTGTAGATGAAATTCAAGTTTTCTTGACCAGTACTAGTTTGCGTGGCAGCATCAACAGCAGACAGGTTAACGAGTGGAGGTAACCAACGTGTAGCCGGGGTGTTCCGACGTGGTGAAGGCCTACCCATGGCCACGTCGGGACATCACCAACCCCGTCTACAGAGAGCACCTTCTCGCGACAGTGTCATGGTGATGACAAAAAAACTGTGGGCAGTTGACGAGCTGAGAGAAGGACGCCGTGGGCAGAAGTTGGAAGAAGAAAAGAAAAAGAAGTCTTTATACAAGTTAAAGAAAAGAGCAAAGAAAACAAGACGACCTCAGGAGTAGTCTCCTAACCCCCTAGCATAACGAGGGTCAGAACCGGGTGCGATACCCATAATGGTTCAAATGGTCCGCAGGGACCGGGGCTCTGCCAACCGCGGAAGGTTGTAGTAAGGTCACTGTTTTCGAACACAGTGTCCTCCACCTTGTTTCATGCTGTCAATCTAACAATTGCGTACATGTACATGTACATGTATACCCGACTCTCTGCTTTGACTAGGGAGTCGTGCTAAGTACAATGCACACGTACATGTATATGACCATGCAATGTACAATGGACAAACCCTAAACACTGTAAAAGCCATAATAATTAATATACAGTCATGTATAACGAAGTGCTAACTCTAACGAGAAATCTGTCGTTAAAATAGAAATCGTTATACAGAAATCGATACATTTACTGCCCTATTGTCGTATTGAGCGTTGAGAATAAGTAAGAATCGTTACCTTTGGTACACGTAAACCACTCAATTTTGGGAAACTGTTATACAATGTATAGGCGCCTCGTTAGAATAATGGCTTTAACAGTATGCAAAAAGGACCCTGGAAGGGTTTATACGACTCGATCCCTGGCTTTGACTGTTTGAGGTAGCTGCGGCAAAAAAGTAAAATCATTGTCATTCCTCACTGACGTCTGACAGACTCACAAATCAAAGGCTTTGAGTTTGAGTTGTGACTCACTCAGCTCAGTTCATACTGTGTCATGACAATCATTACTACATTAGCACTGACAGACTGACCCTGGGGCGGATAATGCTCGAAAAAGTGGCAGATTCTGCTCGAAAAGCAGTAAAATTGGCAGAACCATACAAACCTTATGGCGGGCAATTCCTCGAATTCTGCTTCATTTCTTTATCCACATACCAAACATGATGAAACTTACCAGAAAAAAGTACCGAATTCTGCCAATTCTTCTGCCAACAGAATCCGCTGGACCCACTACAGTATAGACGAATGCTTTGAAACTGAAAGCATGAATGATTCACGCCGAGACTTTGGTACCGATAGACAGTGCATGCACTCGTGCACTCGTTCTACCATGGATACGTGACGTACCTACGCTGAGATCATGCTCGCGCTCGACCTCGGCCGGCGATCGGTCAGCATGATCAGGCGTATGCATTGCCAGCATGATCTCATGAGTCATGACTCATGTAGACCTGCATACTACATTTTAGTAGATGGCATGGTCAGTCTGCACACGACTACATCATGCAGAGTCAGTACAGTCACGTAAAACAACTCTGCCTGTGGTCCTGTTTGGAGTTTGGACTCGACTCGTACATGGTAGACTACTCGTACGGTCGTAGTCGTAGACTCGTAGATTCTACTCGTAGAGTAGATCCAGAGCCGGAGATCTCACTTTTTTCAGTGCTTTCACTGCCAAGTGCCATGCGCTGGTGCTCAAAAAATGCCCACCCCCAGCAAAATCATCTGGATCTCGCACGTATGCCCGTGAAGCATGATGACGTAGAATCTGCAGCCGCACATGTCCACGGTCGGTCTGCGACGTGACAGGCAGTACAGGACAGGTAGAGTCTGACTCAGACTGTCTTGTTGTTCAAACCATGCCATATGCGCCATACACTGATACAGAACTTGTCAGAAGCATTTCACGATTTATTCGCAGAAATCATTTTTCTACACATTTTTGCGGATCAAAATGAGCTTGTTGTTTAGCTGATGCCAGTGTCGCACTGTCGGGAGCGACCCTAGAGCAATGTCCGTTATGTTCGTGTTGCAGCCCTAGCCACTGCTGAAGCGTTCTTGTCGCTAGCCGTTCATGCTGGCGCTCAGTAATCAGGGGCGGTAGCATTAGCGTTTCATCAATGCCCGTCTGCGCAAAGCTGTCCACAACACCCCGTTCGAACAGTCAGTGAACGCAAGGAGCGCGTAAAAAATAGGTTGAGAGAAAGACACGGGACCCTCCACATTTGTGCTCCTGTCGATTCCTAGTCTAGCTCGCTTGGAGGAACGTTAGCAGTAGCAGAGGAGACACGGCCCTGGATGAGCGATGGACAAACCTAGATTGCCTGCTGATGATGCCGACTCGGGTAGGTTTGTGCCCCGTATTGCCAATTTCTCTGAATTACTTTGTCAAGCCAGTTGTCCTTGCCTTGACTGGCACCGTGACAGCCTCTCATCGTTCCTGTTAGGCTGCGAGTGCTACGATCAAGAAGGAACACTTTGGTCTGTGTCTGGGTGTAGTTGCTGGCGAGTGCCATCGCTATCGCACTATGTATCGTGCATCCTTCACCGACTCACGTGTGTGTGTGCGTGTCTGTGCGTGCTCCTTGCTACGCGTTTGTCTGTTCGTGTGTGCGCGAGTTTCTACGACGATATGCGGGCCATTGGAATACCTTCCTCAAACAATTGTTCTGATTTCGTTTTACTGCAGGTCGAGGAAGAAGTGGAAGTCTCTCTAAGGATGACCAGGTACGTGTGCTCTGATTTTGTTTCATAGTTGGCGCACGCACAATATGTTTGCTCTAAACCCATAATGGTGTGGGCCGTTGCTCAATGATTACGTCGTTGCTGGCAACAGCACAATGTTGCAAAGTAGGGCGAGACGGATAGGCCAGGGCCAGTCCCCTGCGTTCAGATTCGTCTTTGCATTGTGTTATTCGTGTAGGGAGGTGTATTTTCGTTCTGTGTCGTGTTCGTAGTTTTAGTGGCAGTGTATCAGTGTCTGCGTGCGCGTGCATGCAAGGGCAGTTGATCATAATCGAAATTGTTCATTTTCAGGCGGCTGCGAAGTATGTTGCGGAAATTTGAAGTGAAGCAGCGGCACGCCGCAGCAACGACAGAGTCTCCGCTCTGTTCTCTCCAATGTGTGCGCGGGGGTCGGGCGAGCTTATGAAGTCGATCTCGCGCCATGTCCACGAAAAAAGTAGGACCCAGAAGGCATGGTAGAGGTACGGCCGCGCATCGGCACCACTGACACTAGTGTCAGCGACCCGTCTCGGGGATACGATCGAAATGGATTGGTGAACGCTTCCTGAAGACGACCGAGCGTAGTCGTGTCGTTATGTCGTCCAGGGAAACTGGCTCGTCGCAGAGTTACCAATATCTACTCACTGCCAGTTGAGATTGAATTACGGCTCATACCGCTGTCGAAACGCCACCGTCGAAACGAGTGACCTTCACTTCAGTGGAACCCCGGCCTCTGTGCTACAGTTCCGTTGCTGATTACGTACACAGTGACATAGTCATTATAACTGTTCACAATGCCCGCCTCTGTGTCTGAGTGTGTACAAACTATTACATCCTGTCGTAAATTCGCGTGATGAATTGGAAAAAAAATAGGCTGGCATGACAGGGTGACATTTACACTTGAAGTGCATCCCCCATTCACATGGAAGAGGGAAAAAGAATTCTCTGGGGAACTCTGGTGTGTGTGTGTGTGTGTGTGTGTGTGTGTGTGTGTGTGTGTGCGTGTGCGCGCACGCACGCATGTGTGTGCGCGCACGCACGCATGTGTGTCTTTGTGCACCTGCATATGTGCACGCGTCACTTGCTTTTTACGTGGGCGTTTTGTTCTCAAGGGTTCAGGATGGGAGGCTGCTGCAAAAATAAGTTTCTCATTGCCCAAAGCGTATACCAAGTTATTTACACAAGTTCTGTTGCTAATTACTTTCATAATTTCTCAATATTTGAGAGGTTCCGCATAGCGTACGGTCAACTTCGCTAATAACGACTACGGATATAACGGCAATTTGCAAATAACGACAGAATATTATTTCCATGCCCAGAGCAAAGTCTCATGTAACCTGTATACATATAATAAGACTTCGGGTAAAAGGACACTTTGCTAATAACGACACCTTTCTGATGCCCCGCCAAGTGTCGTTATACGCAAAGTTGACTGTAATTACGTTGGGAAGGAACGTTATTGATCTACGGAAGGTCTTTACACTGAATGCGGATCCGTGTTCCTCCATACAGATTTTCGAATCACGTAGCTGCCCTTGGCATGCGGGCAACTCCCAACGCGGCAGTGTACGACATAGGGAAAGAGTCATAAATTGTTTACCCCGCTCCACTGACGGAGCACATCTGTTTGTAGAGCTCCATTTACGTACTCTACATAGACAACTGTCCGTAACTGGAGTACAAACTCGCAAATTCACGAATTCACTTACGTAAAGCTGCTCAACTTTATGTCGTGCGGAACCTCTCTATTGCAAGGGGTAATCTTGATTAACAACACATTTTTTTAGCCTTGTTCCATTGCAAACTTGTAACAAGCTCGTTGGTGTTGTCTTTCGTATGAAATGACTTCCATAATTTCGTAGAATTGCCCAAGTCCATGCCCGATTCCCGAAATTATTCCAATGCGAACGTTTCACAGCATAGCACATGCCTGAGAGTAGTAATATCTAGGGGAATGACATTGGAAAGTTGAACGCACAACAATGCCTGTCTCACTACGTGCGTTGCCCGTTCACTTTGCTCTTGGGGCAGTGCCAGTTGTGCACGCTCGTGTACGCCTTTGTAGGCCTGGGTCGTGTGTAGGGTTAGCAGGTCGCGGTCTCCCTTTCACCTGTGTGCCGCGTAGACCCATTTCGAATGTATGTTACATAGGTCCATCTCAGCCGTGTGTCGTACTTACAGTACTGTTGTTGGGGCGCCGAAGAACAAACAAGCTAGGATTTCACCAGGAATAGCATACAGATATACACACGGTGGCACTAATGCGCATACAATACAATTCGTGAAGATAAGCAGGGCCTCGGCTATGTATGGGTCAATTTGAACTTTGTCTTGACAGTTGTATCATGTTGTCTGATGAGTGTTTCACACAAAACTCTGAGTAACGGCGGAAAAGGACTTGGTTGCGCCATTGCTGTGTGATCATTGTATTGATCTGTGTCTTGCAAAGACCAATATCACCGTGTGCTGATCAGATTGTAGGGGGCATAGAGCAGGGGCGTCGGACACGGTTTGGTCACTACGGTATTGACCGTACCATTCTTTCCCCCAGGTACCCCGTATATCAATCAAGAGCACTGATTTGGGCTCCAATTTTCGAACATTTTCGGCTCTGCCGCCCCTTCCCCAAAAATAAATTGTACTTGAGATGGCCGACTGTATCATGGCGAAATACCTTCCGTCGCCCCTGTAGAGCCTGGAGGCACGTTGAGAGCTATGGCACTGTGCAGTTGCTGCTACACTGGCACTAGGCCCCTGCACAGATGTGCATATTATAAAAAAAACTTTACCCAACCTCAGGACAGCTGGCGATTTCGACCTTATCAGAGCTCATCAGCTGAGCTCAGCCTCAGGGTCACTGGCCAAACCGATCACAATGACGTGTACGGGACTGTCCAGAGCTAAAAATCAGAGAGCCGAAGAATGAATAGGCTAGGCTTTCACCAAACATAGCATACGGTATGCACATAGGGTGGCTCAACTGTGCATACATGTGTATGTTAAAAAATAAGAACGACCTAGGCTACGAGTCTGACTCCCCCCCCCCCCCCCCCAAGTTATTCAGTGCGCAGCAGTACTGTAGTAAACGAAAAAGTTTAAATCGCGTCAAATTCGGGTGCTCTAACTGCAAAGTACACACCGGTTGCACAGTCATGATCCAGTGTGAAGCCTTGGCTATGATGAGACTCTCGCTAGCTACGCACCACATGCCAAGCTAAACGGGTGCAAATTCGATTTTCCATAGCTGGCTACGGCGGGCACTGATGATGGTGTAGGGTATGTGCGTGTGACTTACATTGCCGGGTCATGGGTGTTGAATATCGCACTGGTTTGAAATATTGCGCAATCTTTCGCAATGCTTGTACTATCGTACTGGGAGTTCAGTGCGCACTCACAACGGTGAAGTCGCGCTTGTTGTTGTTGTTGTTGTTGTTTATTTTACTTCGCAGATTCTAACGGGCAAGTTGCCCAATAACAAGAAAGCGAAGGCAAAGAAAATAATACTAATAAAAGAAATAACCGGGGGCAGCAGAAAATGAATAATAGCTTTAAGAACTCAGATGGTGAGCCAAGGAACAAATTTCCATGTTACAAATAATCGCTTTTAAAAGTAAAAAGAAAAGAGCGGGTGGTACAGCAGACTTCCTATTCTGAATTCCCTGAACGAAGCAGAGACATTAGCTGGGTACATGTCACTATTACACAGTAGCAAGAGAGCTACCTCGGTCGACATCAGTGGACGTGGACTACGAGTGGATGCGACATACGAGTGGATGCGACAGCAACAGTGACTGGAATAATGGGTGATACGTTTCATGGAGCGAGCGTATGTGGGATGACTGACATCTTGAACACACTGCGTTGGGGGATGGTGCGGATGTCGCTGGGTAGTGCGTTCCACAGCTTGGGAGCGGCAACAGAGAACCTAGCCTGACCAGCGCGGCTTGCGGCGGGTGGTATGTGCGCTCCGATGTCCTTCTGCAAGCGGGTACGCTGATCTGGTGACCTTGAAATCAGTCCACAGAGCCGGTTCCCCGCAATGCCGTGGATGCATCGCCAGGTGAGCAATAGCGCCTTTTGCTTGTGCAACTCTGAGATTCGGTAGAGTTCCACCCGTTGGAGCAGAGGTTGAGCAGAGTCGTATGGCCGAGCGCCTTGTGCGTGTATTGTCTATGCAATACTCTTGACAATTGCGGTTACAGCATGTTACCGCGGCGCTCTCAGCACAGGGTCAATGACAGCTAGCAGTGTAATAGCTTGAAGGTACAAAATACGGAAGGAGAGAAAAAATGTAACTAACTGCCCATCTTGGGGTTCGAACCTAGGAATCTGTATCCACACAAGCTCTACAAATAAATACTCTTTTACTGCGAAAAATATACTTTCTATCAAAATGCAACTCCTGCAGTAGTACTGTATTTGCACCAGGGCTAGCAGATTCTCAGGTGAGATCTGTCGCCTTTTGCTATCAAGGATCATCCAGCGTAGTGTATCGATTGTGTTGATTTTGCACGTAAAAGAGGCGTGCACCGGCGTCGCGTGCAATTGCAGCGTGTAGTACTGTATATGTCGTATTTGCACCAGGGGTAGCAGATTCGCAGGCGAGATCTGTCGACTTCGGCATGATGCTCACGTGAGGTATGTCGCCTTCGGCCTGGTATGAGTGAACGCTGTCTGGGTGCATTGTAGTCAGTGCTATGCCCTGTTTCCTCTGCTTACCTGTTCACCTGCTGTGGTGGTCCTGACCGGGTTTTTTGTTTATCAACCTACAGCTCAAGCTCCAGAAGAAGCTCCAGGAGAGACCGGGGCGGGAGCAGCTGGTCAACCAGAACATCCTCAAATGTAAGTCAGCGTTTGCAGTCCTGTTCTTGGGAACTGAGTAAACACATTCTTTCCGCACGCAGTCACTATCTGTTGCCAAATAGGGGACAGCTGGTCAACTAGAACATCCTAAAATGTAAGTCAGTGTTTCCAGTACACTGCAACCTGTCTGCGGCGACCGCTCAGGGGACCTTGCAGGGGACCTTGGGAATGTGGTCCCTGCGTACAGGTGGTCTCCTTATCCAGGGTCACTTGACTGGAAATACCATCCTTCGGTCCTACAGTCAGTTTCAAAAAGATTAGCAATCCTGGTGATCGCCCGGGGAGTTTGCCGTCTTACCGTATGAGCGCTCGAGCTTTGCCTGGAAAAACTCACTGTGAACTCGAAGAAATATTCCGCGCGAAAGCATGAAAAATGACAACTCACTCAGGTCGATGTCGGTACAGTCGTGTACGTCTGGTTCACAACAAACGAGTTCTTCCTCGTATCGATTATGCAGTCAGAGAGGACATGTCGAAAGTGTAGTCAATGCCGAGGCTGACGAGCGGCATGGGTCCCAATATGTTTTGTGACCAAATAGTTTCTTTGAGCTGCGATGCAATTTACTCTTACCATGATTGTGACGAAAACGACATCGACACAGACTCATTCCCAAGGCCATGACTTGGCGAAGCTATCCGTATGACTTCGACAACATTTTGAGAAAAGCAGACGCCTGTGGAAGCTGATAGAAGACGGCGTTGACTTCTAAAATTCAAATAAATTGGCGATCTTGAAATACTAAAATAATTCTCAAAAAGAAATCGATCGATCGATGTGCCGGTGTATTCAACACGTAGCTACAGCGCAATGACTTCCGTATTCACTCACACCGTTTCAGTGTTGTGGGTGTGTTCACATGGCGTGAGCCAGTCAAGTGTCAGTCAGTTCGGGAGGAAGCGGGAGCTCCAACAACAACAACCGTGAACAACAACAAGTCTGCTTGATCACCAAAAAACAATGAAAAAAAGTGTGAGTTGAAGATAGGTTGGGATTTGAACTCACAACTTCATGGTCAGCAGACAGCATCCATAACCACAAGGCCGGCCAGAAAGGAAAGATAAATCGTGGGTTTTGATAGAAAAATCGATACTGGCTTCCAGGGCAAATTGTAAACCATGGGAAAAGGCCGGAAACCTGGCCGAAATTCTAACTCCTTAACGGCTGGTCCAATTGTTCCGAAACCTTCACAGAACAATTTGCCGTGCCCTAACCAGCCCTTTTATGTACTTCGTTGTCCAATTTTCCCTTATCTTCATACTTTTTAAGACCAAAACCTGATTGCTAATCTTTTTGAAACAGACTATAGTTGCAGTGGTCTTCTAGGACTGGTGGTCGCCTAATCCGAGTGGTGGCCTTGACAGGTTGAACTGTACTGGTCTTGGGAACGTCGCTTCTCCATATTCTTTCTTCGCCCGTAAATATAACGAATCAACAACAAAGCCAAGGATCTTTGTAGGTCAAAACATGACACCTTCTTTCCACATGCATTACCGTATTTCCCCGTAAGTTAGTACGTACTAACTTTCGAACTTAGCAGCCACATGAGTACTAACTTTCGGGGGTGGTACTATCTTTCGGGGAGTACTTTTTTATCGGGGGTAAATGACACGCAGTGGGAAGCCTGCGCAACTGTAGTGTCCGTGCATATGATGTACATGTATGTACTGTACGGTGTCTGTACATGTAGGACGGGTACGAACTTACTATCTTTCGGGGGGAACTGTCTTTCGGGGTGATAACCTCGGCAGTGGAAAGTGTATTTTTTATAGGGGGGTACTAAGGCATTAGGGAGAACTTACTTACGGCAAAATACGGTATGTGGACTATCTGTTGCCGAATGGTGGTGTACTAGCAGTGCAAGCTCGTAAACTATGTCAAATGTAACTCTGCAAAGTTTGGCCCATTTAAATGTCAGCCTCCCAGGGCTAAAACTCATTTAAGTTCAGTCTGCAAATTTTCGGCCCATTGTTGTGAAATGGTGATTGTGTTGTTTTCCTGTGTGATGGCATTCCCCAAACTGTCTCGTCTAGCCGCGTGCATGTGTGATATGAGCATGCGCGATTTTGTACTTGAGAGGCGTTTTGTCAGTCTTCTTGTTTGTCTCTGTCAGAGCAGTTTGCTTTTCCGTCTTGTCAATATAAATAATGTAACAAACAAGTCTTGTCCTTTGTGTCCTGCGTCCCGGGGAACGGAATCGCCGAGATTCCGTAACAACATTCTAATTTCAGCCTCCCAGGGCTAAAACCCATTTTTGCTGCATCACATTTTCGGCCTATACTGCTGCCTCCTGTATACACTGTCACACTGAACCTTGCAAAACAATTTCAGCCCAACATGACCAGGCTGAAAACAGCCGAAAATAAATATGCGCCGAATATTTGTTGACTCACAGTAACTGCTGGTTCAGGGTGTCGAACAGCATGTCCATCATGCCACGGTCCAGTCGGTGCTTTTACAGTTGGATGCTTCACCCGTCTCGTCGTGTATGTAGATTTTTGTGCTCAATCGTATTGTATATCACTCGCCGTGCTCTGTTGTAGTTGCTCCCATCCCATATATTCATCCAAGCTTTCGGCTGGAACA
>NW_027044910.1:0-3000 GCF_964019385.1 Sycon ciliatum | reverse complement strand
TCTCTCTCTCTCTCTCTCTCTCTCTGTGTCTCTGGACTGTTGGATCTTTTTTTTTAACATGACTTTCAACCATATCAATAGTGTGTGTTGCCGGCATGGATGCCTTGAGCAGTGGTTTCTTTCAAAGGCTGCCAATTATCGTCTAAAGAATAGAACTGGGTTAATTTATATACGCCTAGCGAGTGTGTTGGATTTAGGCCTGAGAATCGGTTCATGAATGGAATCTTGAGCATTCAAGTTGTTCGGTTTTCATGTCATTTACCCCGGAATCGGTTCGGAATCCATTCACCCTATTCACATGGTGTGATATGAACAGACCTGTGCTGACATGTCATCACGATTACGCATAACCAAGTTGTTGCTCGACGAGAGATAGAGTGCCAGACAGACTGAGATGGACAGACAAGACAGGGATGCCGGACATAGAGACGAACAGACAAGACAGACGGATGGAGAGATCAATGTACAGATGAACAAACAGAGAAAGACGGATGTACAGACAGACATGCGCCCAGACATGTGTACACAGAGCAACAGATGAACAGGTGGACAGACAGACAGCGGCAAAGAGACAGCGGCAGAGAGACAGCGGCAGAGAGACTTGAAGACACAAAGAAGGAAAGTATCAAAGGTAGCAGGATAAGAAAGAGATATGAGAATAGCAAATGGACGAAAACAAGAAGAGGAAAGACAGCAATCGTCTTCTTCTTACCTGATTTTGTCAATACACACTCACAATGAATTGCCAGTAGGCAAACGATTACAGTGGAACACCACTGCATTGCCACAACATTCATTTCTCGCTACAAACAAACAGAGAAAAGGGTTGATTCACTTGGCGACTACCCTGCTTTTCACAAGGCAAAAATAGTACTCGTGGACAGAATGGCACACATCTCTTGCTAGTCACGGCATATATGGGAACTGGGAACACAAATACCGTGAGTCTTTACGATTACCCCCCCCCCCCCCCCGGCCTCCCCGAGCCCCTCCGGGTCCGTCCTATATGAGTACCCCCCCCCCCCCCCGAATCCTCCGAGTTCCTCCTAGTCCCTCCCTACGAAGATTCCACTGTAGCCATCCACTAAACGGATACATCTTCACAACACTCTCCAAACTGTCTCCGGACTACACTAATCACTTAAAAAAAGAGTAAAATTATCTGAATTTTTGGACCAGCCCAATCTTCATTAACTTCTTCCTACAGTCAGACTACGCTTATCCGGGCGTCTATTACCCGGATCCCTCGCCATCCGGAAGAAAATCGTTGGTTGCCGATTTTCAGCATATCTCATGCATAAGCAATGTACATAATCAGTAAATTGTTGTTGTTGTTTTTTTGTTTTTTTTGGGGGGGTTTTCCCGTTCTCGGGGCCTTCTATTCGGTACTCATTATAGTTGTACTTCTGTACTGTTGAGCTATCCGAATTCAAAATTTAATAATATTAAAACACTGCATACATACAGTATGTGTGTGCGCGCGATTGTTCGGTTCCCTCGCCTATCCTGACAATTTTGCTCAAAACGGATGTCTGCGGTTTTCAAAGCGAGGTCTGTCTCTGCACGTATACTGACATGGCACTTGGTGATCACGTATACTGACATGGCACTTGGGGATCACGTATACTGACATGGCACTTGGGGATCACGATACTGACATGGCACTTGGGGATCACGTATACTGACATGGCACTTGGGGATCACGTATACTGACAAGGCACTTGGGGATCACGTATACTGACATGGCACTTGGGGATGACTACTTTATTAAACACCTACCTCACCGCACAATGTTATAAGGGTATACTCAACTGTCACGTGACGATTGTTTAGTCTCATACTACTGTTAGGATCGAGGGATCACACGCAACAGCCACGGTCACAAAAGGACCAGGATCAAAATAGTTCAAAATAGCTCAAGTCGACAACAGTTGGAAAGAGAGGTCTTAGAGAATGTCCCAGCCAGAGCTTATCAAGGGCCTGGGTAGCTATGGAAATAAATGTGCTAAAGCGCGAATCCAGCTACCCGGGCCGACGGAAGAAAAGGTTGGAAAAGGGAACAAGGGCGAGCACGAGAGTAAAAGCGAGTACGAGTCTGTGAAGGTGAGTGCGCGCCTGTGTCGCATCCCCGGCTCACAGTGACCGGACCCCGAAATCACTATGAGCGGCGACTGAATATAGACGTGTGGCCTCACGACAAGCTCAACACAACCCAGGGGCCAACCCATATAGCTGGCTTGGTCCAAGTTCAACCCCACACGATCAACAGACAAAGACTGTTAGTTTTACGTTGTGAGTAGTATCAAATCCGAGCTCAAAGTAAACGAAGACAGAGAGCTGAGACTGAGTCTCGACTGCTAGACTAGACTAGACTAGGCAGGAGTAGACTAGACTGAACTGAAGTAAGAAAGAGAATGAGAGCTTCTTTTACAGCGCAATTTAGAGATATATGGCGTGTTCATTGCGAGGTAATTCCAGGAAATAGCAGAACAAGTCAAACCGGAATGTGCACAGCCAGTCAGCAGAAATGCAGAATATACGTACGGTGATCATTCGAGAAGAAAGAGAAAGAAAGACATAGAGAGAAGAAAGACCAAATTGGGACGTGGGGAGCCCGCTCACCCACGTCAGAGTAAAATGTGAGTATATGAGGGTCACGTTGGGGAGCCGGCTCACCCAACGTGCCATAGTTCAGCGGCTTATGGTAAATTCTGCTGCATTCTTGGTCTTGCTTGCTTGATACTGTGACCTCTCCTGCGGTCACTGCGGTGACGGTTTTGGTTCTTGCACACGTCTTGGCTCTGCACTCTTTGCACTTAGCTCGGTTGGTTAGTCTTGGCTCTTTGCACAAAGCACCGAGGCATCGCGGAAACCTGTAGAACGTCGTAGTGACGTGGTTTTGCACAAAGCCTGGAGTCACATTTCCAGGAAGTGAAGCACTTCCAGGAAACGTACAACGCGAGAACCTACCTGACCAGGTTCCGGCCTTGGATCACATGA
>NW_027044909.1:0-12000 GCF_964019385.1 Sycon ciliatum | reverse complement strand
GCCGGGCTTCGGAAACAGGAACCCCTGGAGAGGCGTCATTCATCCCCCTGTGCCATGGAAATGGTGAGATGCATATGGGTTGGATACCCTTACATCGAAAACAGCAGCGTTCAAACCGTCCGTCCCACACCCCGCCTGCCACAATGTCAAGCCGTGCCTGGTCAGTTGATGTTGCCGTCCGATGGCGAAACCGCTCACCAGTGATTGGCTGAAGATGAGGCTCCACTGCAGCGGTGTTTGCCACTCTCCGGAGCATGCTGGCGGTGACGCCACGCACCGCATTGTGGCGTAATGTTGGACAGCCACCCGTTGGGCAAGATAAGGCGTGGCACAGGTCAAAAATGGCCCCACAGGCACAGCTATTGGGAAGACCGGTCAATGGCCAGCCATACCGAAGGGCAATGCCATCTCGGAACTCACCCTTGGTCACAGCGAATCCGTGGCGCTTCATCGGCCAGCAAGTCAGCCAACTGGACGCTCCAGGCTGGGAGGCCAATTGTCCAGAATAGGAAAGTTCTGCCGGTGCCGCCGCAAGGAAATCAAGCACTTCGCTCTTCATAGAACGTATGTTTGCTGCCGACAACTTGCGCTTCGTGGAACGAACACAATCCAACGAGTCGCCAAGGGGAGCCTGAGAACAGATGCGTTCCACCAGAGGTGCAGTAATGGTCTTCGATGTTGTGTACTGGTGGTTTAGAGTGGTGGGGACTACAATGCCCAAGCCACCATGTCGGCAAGGAAAGAAAACCATTTCCCTCTCCATTTCATTAGGGTGGTATCCAGTTACCATTGGGAGGAGCTTGTGATGAATAGCCTCCTCCAGCGGTTTGAGGGCTTCTGCAGCACCCTCCACCGTCCGGCAAAGAAACGTCCAATTACTCTGCAGCCCATTCACCAAAGCATGGTAGGCTGCCTGCGGCTGTGACTCGGCAAGCTAACACAATTTGTTCACCTGCCCGAGGAATCCACTCACTCCGTCGGCCAGGTATTCTCCGACGAACGGAGCAGTGGCGAGGGCTGCGCCAAGATGACGACAGCCACTCATCCTCCTCACTCGAACGCCTGTGTCAGCAAATAAATCAAGCGCCGCATGATACCTATCCGGCTTCACCAGAAGTATCGACTTGGTTGGATTCAAATGGTACCCGTAAGTTTCCCCAAGGCTGCTCAGCGAGTCCCACCACGCACGAACTGCCGGCAATCCGCCTGCTCCGGAAGAATCATCCGCAAACCATGTTTGGATGATGCCAGCTGTTGAGACGCCCTCAATCAACGGCAGCACCCCCAGCCCATACATAGCCATTGATAAGGCCTACCTGCGTGATACCCTCTGATTAGTGCACATTCTCACCGTCAACATACAGACGGGCGGGACTACGGTATGTGTTTATGACCGCTGTGTGTTGATGACCGCGGTAGAGAGAGAAGGGCATGAATGACGTGTATTTTGTTGACAGCATCCACGATTCAGTCTATTAAATGCATTTGATGCATCAGCCAGAAAAATTCCATCAACTTCCGGCGAGTGAAAGACACCACACATCGCCTGAACTTCGGCCTCGACACCGCATTCCTGACCGGCACAAAGCTGAATAGAACCTGCGACTTCCTGGATTTTATTGCCAAGCACACCCATAATCGCTTTCCCGATTATGTATCGCAATACCTCGCCTATCCTGATAGGCCTCACACTTGGATATTTGTCCAGAGGAATAAGCCTGCAAGGATTGTAGGCTTCTAAACTGACCGGATCAACATAGGTGGTGATGATGCGAATGGCACAGGCGGCGACAGCATCACGTTGCGTCGAATGTGAACTACGCTTTTAAACCATCAGATGCTTGACCGAACGAAGTGAGCATACGCCGCCAGTTATCGGTATCCACTCCAGACGGGCCTGCAGCTCCCCCGACCTTCAGAGCAGTTCGTTGAATGCTACTGTAAAAGCCATTATTCTAACGAGGCGCATATATAACGATTTCCCAAATTTGACTAGTTTACGTGTACCAAAGGTAACGATTCTCACTCATTCTCAATGCTCAATAGGACAGTATATGTATCGATTTCTGCAAATAGAATTGGATGTGGGGGCTGTGGCGGGGCACCATCAGGTACAGACCCGGGCTGAGTAGGTGCTGCCTCAGGGTGTTTACCCTTCAGAATATCACGCACCGTTTCACCAACAATTTTGTCGTCAAGTCGCAGTACACCTCCCCGCTCATTACCATCCATACAGGTCCGGAATATTTATGGAAAGACCAACCAAGCCCCGATCTCGCAAACCTGTAAAGAGCGCCGCCTCCTGTGGCTGGGCTCGGGCACGTTGCCCGGGAGAGACCGGGCGCGGTCAAGCGGTAGCTAGCCCACATCAAGCGCCCCCGTGCCCCAAGAGATGGGTCGACAACATCAAAGAAGACCTCAGCTGACTCAAGTCAAGCCTCTGAATGTGCTGATTCAGGATTTCAGGAGGGGAGAGCCTGCGACCTGTTAATAATAATAATATTTTTTTCCAGAACGAAATAGTGGTTGCGACTTCGGCGATGATATTTTTAGGAATGAGTTTGCTCCCACACTGGAGCTCGCGATATTCCGCCGACTTGACTTGACACTTGACTGACTCGCGACTGCCATCCAGAGCACACGAGAAATCCATCGAACTTTCGACTCGGCAAACCTGCAAGAAAGCGCCACTCCCTGCTCAATACACAGTGTTTCGGAGAATTCACCCCTCATCAGTTGAGTTTGAGTAGCCTGGGGAAGATTGTGCCTGAAGAGCACCTCTCATATAGTGCTCTCCAGGCACAAACATCATCAGGGATACAAACTTACAGAGACGCTCCTTTTCCAGCGCGACAAACACCTCGTGAACACCAGATAGCAGCGTGAGTCAGTAGGGACCTTTCGGACCACGCGTACGGATACGAAACGAATGCTGATTCGTCACCTGGGTTCAAGGATTCGTCAAAGTCCCTGCGGAGAGCTCGTTTTCACGAATGGAAGCCTCTTCATTCGCGGCGCACTCCGAATCCGTGAGGTACACATTTATTGATCCAGGTACACATGTTTTATCAGGTACATCTTTTTTTCCCTTGATTCCATGATCCGCTACAGACGCCATGAACAGGAAAAGCGCCGGAAGTACGAAGAGCGAGTGCGTGAAGTTGAGCATGCCTCCTTCGTGCCCGTTGTGCTTTCTGCCTCTGGTGGCTATGGCAAGCATGCCAATGGTCTTTTCACGCGGATCGCCTCTCTCCTGGCTGAGAAGAGTAAGGAGCCATACGGGCAGATTATCTCCTTGCTGCGCTGCCGCCTTGGGTTTGCCCTGGTGCGTTGTGGTGCTATGTGCCTGCGTGGCTCAAGGAGCATGTTTGCTCCTGCCGTGCCTGAGTCCCCTGTTGTGCTAGTGGCGGCGGAGGCACGCATCCAGTGAAGCTGCAGTGATCCTACTGTATAATCATTACTGTATCTGATGATTCGTTTTATGTAATTGTGTTGATTCTTCCGAAAGAATCACGCGAACTTTCTTCGCGTTCCCGTAACGTAAAGAAAAAAGAAGAAGAAAATTCCATGATCCATGCACGTGTGCGTGTAAACACCCGTACGGCCGTATTCGTAGTTGCCATGCACATTTGCATTATTATTATTATTAGACACAATCTCATAGCATGTGACAAGCATAGCTAATGCAGGGACAGAATCCCCTGAGACAAGGGCGTTGAGCCAGCCACGGCAAAACGACTTGCGAAACCTGAATCTATTTTCAACGAAACGATTACGAGCCGAATCAAACTTTCGTTTCGCATTCGATTCGTAGCAAATGCGAAAGGTCCTTAGTGTTGCTCCTGGACGGTGAGAACAGACGAAGAGGACCCTAGGTCATTTGTGTGCTCTGGATGGCAGTCGTTGTTGTTGTTGTTGTTGTTTTGAATTCTTTATTCTCACGATGGCACCATCGCCAATAAGAGAGTTGTTGTTGTTGTTGTTTATTTATTTTACATCGCATGGCAAACGGGCAGTTCTGCCCAATATTATGAAAGCGATGACAACCAGCAAAGAAGAGAAAATAAATGAAAATAAAAATACGAAAATGGAAGTAGCTATGAGGGGAGGCAGGGTCAAGACGAGCAGAAAAAATGGATCTCAAATGTACAAGTCGGGTCACGCGTCGTGAGTCAGTCAAGTGTCAAGTCAAGTCGGCGGAATAGCGCGAGCTCCAGTGTGGGAGCAAACTCATTCCTATCATTTCCAGACCTCACATAATGCCCGTTTTGTTCAAATGTACTGCTCCATAATGCTGATGCTCGGATAGTCTCATAATGCGGAATGTAATGCCGGCCCGCGGCATTAAAAAAATCTTTATTTCAGGTTTACCCAAATATCCGCTGGACCCTAGTTTTGTCATTTACATGTATCCCACAGTTGTACTGTATAATGCACATTGTGCTTTGTAGGTGCATGGTAACAGACAAACTTTGTATTGTAGAAACAGGTTTGTAGTTTGACAGCATAATTACTACAAGGCTGTGGAACACCGTGTTCGGAAACAGTTCCCCTTACTACAACCATCAGTGGGTACCCACATTGTACATGTTTAGTGTACCTCGAGCTTCTCGCCCGTGCGCGCGACTCCCGAGTGTTCGGAGAGCCGCAAGAAGATCCATTGTTGTCATCCTTGCATCATAATAATAAATTATAGTAGTTACAGTTCGCATGTCACTCATGGAAGGATCCATGCGCATCTGTCAATGAATCCAGGCAGAAGAGCCAACAAAAGGCATTTCATTATTGTTAGAACCCTGCCGCAGGCATTGGTGGGAGATTTGCGCCAAGCCAATGCTGGATTGCTCGGGAACCTAGACGCTCTGCAGAGACTGCGAGCCATTGCCCATGACCGACCCGCATGGCGAGATCTATGTATGAAGATCTGTGCATCGTGATTATTCCTACAGATCCTGAAACAGTCAAACTCAGGAATAGCACTATTATTAGAACTATTATTATCACTCAGGCTGCAATATTCAATGACATATAGACATACAAAATAATCTACGTGGAGATAAAAGTTTAATAATAGCTATGAAAAGTATGAATGCCGCAGACATCACCACGCAACATGACAATTTGTTCAAGGTTTGGTTTTGTGTGTTTCCAAAATCGATTTTCACCTTCCAATCATCAGTGGAAATACGGAACTAAAGAGATCAAGGGAAAAACAAAGGTTAAAAATCCAAAGAAGTGTGACACATGCTGCCGGACGCAGCAAAAGCGAAGCGCCCGAAGCGGGGAAGACCACGCAAGAACCCGCTCCCTCTACCACCGACACAACCAGAGCAAGTCGAACACACGGTGCAGAGGAAGAGTGGTGGATCACTAAGCCAACCGAATGTGCCTTCTCCACCGTTGCCCTTGCCGCCACCGGAGCCACCACCAGTGCCGTTGGTGGCTGGGGTTGGGGAGGAGTCAGCAACAACGACAGTACCGCCAATCACAGAAATTGATCCCATTTCTTTGACACAGTATCCGGCTGTGCGGACACCGCAGCACCCTCCAGCGCTTGATCCGTGTGTCCAGAGACCACGGAGGTCGACCGCCAATTATTCAACCGAAATATATGCTAGGAATGGCCAAGGCCCACGCGGAGCATCGAAGGAGACCGGAAGCCGGGGGCAAAACGGAACACAGTATCGGGACGTAGATGAGGTAAGGACAGTGGCACGGGACAGACGTAGGAAGGAGAACATGGATGGTATCAGACGACTGGCTGGTGGTGAATATGAGTTGGGTGATGATGCGGTGGATGACGAGAATACAGATGACGACGAGGCGGATGACGGCGAGGATACAGATGACGACGAAGCGGGTGATGACGAGGCGGCGGATGAAGACGAGGCGGATGACGATGAGACGGCTGGTGGTGATGGTGATAAAACGGACGAGGAGGAGTCAGGTGGCAGGGAAGGTGATGGAGCTGATGAGGGTGAAATTCGTAAGAAGTCAGCTGTGTACTTGCATTTGTTATCTCGTCCCGATTGTTTGAGTGTGTATGATGATTCCCACTTCTCTGTACTGTGTCGTGCCCGTTATGTCCAGCAGTTGAAGGTCCTTGAAGCTGTTTGTATTCGTACGCATAAGCCCGATTTGTGTAAGCAAAAAGAACATGTTTTAGCACTTAGGTTATTTTCGTGAGTTTGCACCCCGTGTTCATGAGTTGTTTCTGCACTGTTCATGCCCGGGTGTCACACTTACTCTGTATTTTAGTTCTCACTTTTTGTAATACTTACCACAAGTTACCCGTCATGTGTCACACTTCTTTGGATTTTTAACCTTTGTTTTTCCCTTGATCTCTTTAGTTCCGTATTTCCACTGATGATCGGAAGGTGAAAATCGATTTTGGAAACACACAAAACCAAACCTTGAACAAATTGTCATGTTGCGTGGTGATGTCTGCGGCATTCATACTTTTCATACCTATTACATATAGACATATTCATAAATGACATATCTTCAATACCCATGAGCTACATTGTATATGATAATTATATCATTATAATAATTATCATCGTTCTAGCTCAATTTCTTTCCCCTGTCATAGTCCTGTTTATCATGTTCAGCATAAGCGAAGTTGTGGATCATGCTTGCATGGTTGACTCCAACGCGTACATGCAAGTCATAATAATTAGCGCTTGCACCCGAATGCATCAGAGCAGTGTACAGGGAATGGGAGAGCCAAGTGACTACATGCAATGGAAAGTCACAGTCACAGAGCAAAACTGCATGCATTATTATATTACTATACCCACGTATCCTCACAACACCGCACAAGGATGATTGGGGTACACCAGTGTGCTGGTTTCGATCAACTGGTGAAGGGATTGGCGTTGCAAACAGCCAAAGTGATCGCTCACGACTGAGCTGCAGCAGTACCCGCGACCGGGTGCAAAGTTCCCTCATCGATGTTGCAAACAGCCAACCAGGGTGAAGCAGTTGGCGTTGCAAATGGCCAAAGCAATCGCTCATGCTTGAGCGGCAATAGTACCCGCGACCGGGTGCAATGACTACTGATTGGCGTCGCAAACAGCCGACCAATAGTATGCAATTTTAGGCAGAGATAGTAGCAGCAAAGCAACCAGTTGAAGGAAGCTGTTCCCACCTATATAATGTGGGAATGGGAGGGTGGGTGGCAAACAAATTCCGGTTGCTGCTCAGTGACACTGCAAAGGAAAGCGCAAGCCAAAGTCAGCGCAGCAAGAGCTACCCAAGGCGATTTGGGCGCGCATGCGCAGAAGTTGAGTGCACGTGTAAAGCCAGCTCAGTCGCAGCTAGCATGAGATAGAGAGCAGCGCATCGGTCTTATCGCTAACTAGGGTTAGCCCAAAAGCTAACCCAACATTAATAATAGAACGCGTATCGCAGTATATTAGTAAGAACAACTACAAAAAAAAACACAGTCCATTCAGAAAAAAATGAACTTCTAGCTTTTGGCCATAAATGGGTCAAACGTTGAGTTTTTTTAGAATTTTTTTCTGCAATCCCATATGGAATCCTCTTCCAATTATGTTTCTGAAGTTTTTTTGTCCAAAAAGCAAGCCATAGCAAGAATAGGATTTCGGCCAGGTTTTGCCCCAAAAGCACTGAATTGGGAAAAACCATCAAAATCCAGGCCGTTTGACCCCGCCTGCAACAGTGCATTCTTTTTTTTTTTTTTTAATTATACTAAAAATGTTTGGCACCTATGATCAGGGGATGGCCCACGCCTGGTAAAAAAAGTAAGTAATTAAAAAAAAATAAAAATAAGAGGTTCTGTGTTCCGGCTCTCCGCCTTCTCCGCGAACATAAGAGAACTAGAGGAGAACAAACAAACACAAGAAGCAAGAATGACACGAAAAGCAGAAATTATGAGAACATGGTATAAATGAGCACGGCCATCAACCTCAACAGGGGATAGCCGCCTCGGCAACAACAAGAGCAGCTGAGTCCGCGGCAAAGACCGGTGCATAGAGCCGCCTAGCACCCCTCAGGCACATCACACTGGATCGGACCAAGGCAAAGCTGATTTGACACCGGATCGAAGCCATCACGGCACTGTAGGCCTCTCCGGTCTTGTCGGCGATGAGGGACGCTATCCTCTTGTACAGAGAGGTGGCAGATTTCCCCATGCCTCCCGTAACAGTGCATTCTGCGGTTCGAACCCCAGTTCAGGCACCCTTTTTGGACCCTTTTTCAAATTTCAAAGTTCGCAGCACTGCACTGTGTACGATGAAATCACGAAAAATCGCCAAATACGGGAGCTCGCCAGAGCCAGGACCCATCTTTTTATGAATGGACTTTTTTTATGAATTGTACGCAAGCGCAGCACATTTTTCCACAAGCGCTTAAAGGGGAACTCCGGTCCAAAATCACCCCCATTTTTTATTGCGGAATCCATTAGAGTATGTCGTAAGTGGTAGAATGGCGAAAACCGGAAGCTTCTACGACAAGGATAACATACCTAAATTACCAATTGCAATTTTCCATATTTGGCACGAGGGGGCCCCCTCCCACCCTGTGACGTAAAACGTTCTCAGCCCGGTCCACTCAGATGAAATTTTCAAATAATTGAAGCAAGAATGAAAAGTCCTTGGCCATTGTTGAAGTGCTTGTTGTTCTGTGCCATGCCCGATTTATTGTCACGACTCGCTGCTGCGTCTCTGGATGCAACAATGTCACGAAGAAAGAGACGCCTGCGGGCTGTCGTAGCATGGCTTTCCTCTGGCCGACGCGAACCTGACGACAGCTTGGCTATGGAGAGTATGTTGGAAGGATTTTTCTCCGACGAAAAATAATCGTGTCTGCACTGAGCATTTCACTGAGATGTGCTATGAAAGAGATTTCCAACAAGAGTTTGCACAAAGCATTGGTGGCTATAAGCAGAAGCAGCAGCGACGCTTGGAGCCAGGGTCTCTGCCATCCTGAAACTTGGCGGTGCATGTCATACTAATAGTCCTTATGCACATTGTACAGATGTACGAAGTTCTGTACTATGGCCGTAGGTGTGTACATACCCGGTTGGGTGTTCATTGTGTGCTATACATGCGCGTTTGACCCATTTAGCCTCACAATTCATGGCAAACGATCACTTTTCAAGCCTTCTTCACTTTGGGATTGAACTAACGACTAGCTAGATCTCTGCCGGAAAAAGATTTCGTATGAAATGCCTTCATGGCCCATTTCATAGTGGAAATAGCAGTAAACACAATAGGGTCCTGCACATTCAACACCCAACCGGGTCTACGGGATTCTACAAGATTATACGGGATTTCGTGCATCTGTACAATGTGCATAAGGCCTATAGTTAGTAGCTCCTCTACCTCTGCTGCCAGCAAAAGCAGACCATCTTCGACTTACTTCCAGGAACGTGAGCACGATGAGGTAAGTGAACGGCATGATTTTGTGCCGTCCAGAACGTAGCTCTAAACGACTACAGTCCTACTCAAAGTCCTCTACTCATAATCCTAGTCAGTGAAGTCGAGAATTGATGTAATGTACATGGAACGTTATCATGTGTGTTATTTCGGTTCTCTTTATCTGTAAGTTTCCATTACGTTACTTTCCGGTTGCAGCTACACTGCCACAAATACAAGGTACAGTATGATTTGTAGTCTGGAAAATTTCCATGCTGTCATACTGAAGTGGGCACCAAAACGTGTCCACTTTTCGTACAATGGCATGAGAGCACGGGTACAGTCCCACAATGCCAATATAGGGAGAGCGCACGCCAAAACCAAGGAGGGTGTGCTCAGGTACAGGCTGGAATACACCAAGAGCACAAAGTGGCCAAGAAGCGGCACGACAATGTCCTGCAGCTTCTTGAAGGACCTGTTGAACGATGTGCATACAACCATTCTCGGCATTCGCAACGGCACACGGCACCGGCACAACCCCATGCTCCCGAACACAGTACAGTCTTGTGCCATTGTATCTGTCAACTTTACCAGATTGTTCATGCAACTGCATTGGTGCAAAGCATGCGCCCACCCGAAAACACAAATATTGCCCGAGTCGAGAATAGTTATAAATCGTGTCTGTCAACTGTTTTCTACATTCTGCATGCACATGTACCAATGATTATGTGAACGTCAACCAGGCCAAGAAGCATTATCATCATCATCATCATCATGTCCAACTGCTTCCTCAAAGCCCCAGTGCGCATCTGCATTGGCTTCTGGTACAGCTGCTTTATCTTCGATACCACGCAAGACGGTATCACATGCCGCTGCTTGCGTCCAAAGTATCCATGGGTGAACCATGTGTATTGTCTATACGCCACATGTCTCCAAATCCTGCAGAAAACAGTTGGAGAGATGTAGATACACATACCACGAGTGTCTTCATGATTGTGTAAAAGTAAAATAAAAAATAGTTTCAGTGTAAATAGTTTCGGATTCGAATTAATATTTCTATGGGCTACTATACTAAAGACACTTTGGCCTTTTTTCAAATTTACATGACTTTTACACACAGTTGAAACACTTACAGTGCTAGGAATAGTATGAATGAAAGACATCGTTGTACCAGTATAATTATATTGGCATGGGTGCAATAGAACTTCATGATTGTGTGATGGAAGTTGGTGAATTTGAATACTGTACACAAAATCATTGCACAACACTTCCCATCTACTTTGTACCGGTACATGAAACATGGAAAGAAAGGAAATAATGAAACCGATTCAGTGAATCCTCACCTGTTTGACCACGGTCCACACCTTGCCCGAAATTCTTCGAAGGAAAGCAATGCCACCTCGAGCACTGATTTTTGCAGGCAAACAACAGCAAACTCTGAGTGCTGCGTGACGCACTGCAGCCCTTCCTGCTCGCCGCGTTTACTGAAAGCTGCAGGAACCTCCCAGCAACAAGTCGACTCGACCTCGCTCCACATCATGCTGCATTGTCCGCAACGGCATAAGCAGTGCTCCTCACGCGAGCACTTGCAACCAAAGCGTTCTCTTCACGTTCATCTGTTTTGTAGTCTCAGAAATATTACTTGTAGACAGTTTCGCAGACGCTGATGCGCGCTTCGGCTCGAACCTAAAAGGCCTCGGTATTGTTGAATCCGAAGTGGCGTCCACCTCCACACCTCCCGTGGTCTCCTCTTCCTCCATGATGATCGAATGAATACTAGTACAAGGGTTATTGATTGAAGAAAAAACAGTGAATACCTTTTTCAAAATTTCTGCATTTGAATAAAAAATGTGGAGGTCACTGAGAACGTTTTACGTCACAGGGTGGGAGGGGGCCCCCTCGTGCCAAATATGGAAAATTGCAATTGGTAATTTAGGTATGTTATCCTTGTCGTAGAAGCTTCCGGTTTTCGCCATTCTACCACTTACGACATACTCTAATGGATTCCGCAATAAAAAATGGGGGTGATTTTGGACCGGAGTTCCCCTTTAAGCATCCGCCATTCTTCCTTGTCTAGAGCCACATATCCTGTGCAACGACAACCGTTACAAATTTTGTAACGGTTGTCGTTCCGTTACCGTGGTTACAAGCATGTCTAGTTCCTGTTGCTGCAAGGCCTTCCTACGAACCGCGTCCCAAAGTGGCTTCTTCAGGTAAACGTGAGCTGAGTGAGGGCGACAGCTGACAGGGCCTACAGCCTAGTACAGGGCGCGTACTGCATGCACTTTGCCTGCCTGTTCCGTAACTGTTTCTTACTCCTATATATGGCATGTTCATGTCATCCTCTATACAAACGAAAATCCATAGCATAGGAAATCATTCTAAACAAACCTGTCAACGAGAACACACCGTTCTTCTCCGTCGTCCAACCAGTTACCTTTCAGAGCAGTCAGCCAGTCGCTTCCTCCAACTAACTTGACAGCTCCGGAGAGTCGCGTGCGACGAGAGTAGTGTCCCTCCCCGAACAGCTAAGATGTCAGCATCCACAAAACGTAACCAGCGATCCTTCCGCGGTGATTCTCTGGGCAAGCGATCCTGGGCTCGTCAGCTGATTTTAGCT
>NW_027044908.1:0-16000 GCF_964019385.1 Sycon ciliatum | reverse complement strand
CACGGTCAGATTTTGTCCATGCGTGTAACGTACACCTGCATGTTATGCATTGAAAAGGATCTGCCACTTACGATCCTGGGACGAGTATCAGGTCAGCTTTGTCTGGTGTGGGCTGTACCAGATTGCTGTTCACTTCTCTATCTGTTGGATATGTGACTTTCTGCAAGTTTCTGGTGTATGGTGGCCACTTCCTTGCTTGTCACTTTGTATGATATTACATTCTGTATTCGCTGCTTCAATGGCGTGGTCTGCAAACTGGCTACTTTATGACACGTAATTTGTATACACATAAATAGTACACCGTAGGAATGCATGGATAGCAGTGCGCATACTCGCACTGCCTTGTCTTCTTCTTCTCCTTGTGAGACAATGAACGAATGATAACTACTTACGTAACAACAAGTATGATTGTGCTTTGAGTGCTGAGAGTATACGAGTTACACAATCCTTGAGCAAATGTCATGTTTGCTATGTTGTGCTTTGGCCGTCAGCTTGTCTACACATTGTACAGTCAACTTCACGTATAACGATACTCGGCCGGGCATCAGAAAAGTGTCCTTATTCGCGAAGTGTCGTTATACCCGAAGTCCCATTATATGATTGTATTACAGTTGGATGGGACTTTGCTCTGGGCATGGAAATTCTGTCGTTATTCGCGAATTGTCATTATATCCGCAGTCGTTATTATCGAAGTTGACTGTAGTTCAATTATTTTGTTTCACATCTGACTTCCTGAAGTACGGTGGCCACTGCTTTGCATGGCATTATACATGAAGAATTTCCTGTTTGTGTCGTGTGCATGTGCGTATGTGTGCGTGGCCACATGCGTGTGCCGTGTGCACCCGCGTGTTTGTGTATCTGTGTGCGGGATAGCGAGGTGGGGAGGGCTGGTATGTATCAGTGTGTTATTGCAGTCTCATGGCTACATACAGTACATCGCGCGCGTGCTCATCATGTTCACCTTCGGGGTTGGGGTGGGGAGGGAACGGAAAAAGAACTGAAATTATCCATATAAAAATCGCTCTGTGAGCGGTTCTGAAAAACCTTTACTGGTACTGCCCCGTCGTAAAAGTAAGAAATTAGAACTGGAGCATTGTCCCCCGAAATGCGAACAGATCCACCTAAATCGCGAATGACGGGACCCGAACGCACCAGTAGCACGAGGTTCCTAGCTGTGGATGCAGATGGGGACGTTGGTCCAGACCATAGGCCATGGTCGTCGATAATTGTACGTGTACTAGCAATACACTCCCACTGATACAATGTGCAATGTACTGCACTATAGTAGTGGTGGTGTTACTCTATGATAATTGCTGTGATCCTGTGCCCTCCCGACCTCGTGCTACTGGTGCGTTCGGGTCCCGTCATTCGCGATTTAGGTGGATCTGTTCGCATTTGGGGGGACAATGCTCCAGTTCTAATTTCTTACTTTTACGACGGGGCAGTACCAGTAAAGGTTTTTCAGAACCGCTCACAGAGCGATTTTTATATGGATAATAATTATACTACACAGCAGGGGTTCATAAACCCTATGAACCCCTGCTAGTACTAGTACTAGCAAGAGTCCATAAACCACGCGTTTTATGGACTCTTGGTACTAGACTACACACAGTGTACAGGCAGCCAGCTTCGCGACACGCGCAGTTGCATGAATGGACTACGCGTCCTCACAAGCGATCTACGCCGGCTGTGATGAGTGTGAGGCTCTATCAGCTCCTACAATAGGCTACATGTCGTCAATACTTTTTTGAATTGAAGCCCGGTTTGCGATTTTCGACACGACTCCCTCCCCCCCAAACGTATGCTCTTCGTTTCAGGGGCTTCTGCGAACTTTTGCGATGGTCCCTTTAAACTTTGCGCTGTTCTCCGAAGTGACACACGATGAGGCTGGTGGTACTTATGGTCTTTCCAAGGCCGCAGGAGTTGATTCCTGCATGCTGCAGAGCTTTATCAACCTCCGAGCAGGTGAGCTGTAGCAATCTTATCTTGCTCGCTAGGCTGCAAGTAAGCTGTTAGGCTCTGCACGTTGCGATGGCCAGACGTTCGCATTATGGTTGGGACACTGACATGACGTTGTGCTTGGCCAATGACTATGTGGTAATGGCTGTTGCACGTACACTGTGGTTAGTGTAGGTCTGACTTAGGTTGGCTGATTCACTGACCTTCTTCATCAGTCCGTCAATCTTGTTTTTGCCAAACGCCTGTCCAGTGTACCACACTGAGTCGTTCGGCCGACAATGCTTCCTAGCCTACGCCGCCTAGGGATCTGGAACAAGCGCGTTGATTTCGGTGACAACTTCGAAATCAGAAGCAGAACGGCTTCCACTTGCCAACCCGTCACAATCATGCCATCCGACACTGTATCTTTTCCCTTGATCCCACCTTGTTGGTTTTTCTGGGTAAAACTAAAACGCTGTGGCCAATGTGGTGTACGTCTTTCCCTGTCGGTCCGTTTTCACTTCCAGGTCATCAGCTGTCAGGTGGGCTTGTATTTCTGAACCCCTGAGACAGAAGTGAGAATGACGAACCAGACAAGGTAGGTGAGATGCTCGGGGTGGTTTTTTCAGTCTCCTAGTTCTAGATGTCTGTAGATTTTGTCTTTGTCTTCGTCGGAGATTGGTGGCTTGTGTTGAGTCGGGGTTGCCAGGTCGTCGCGCTTCATCTGCTTCAAGTAGCCATCTTATCTAGGACTTGGTTGGCTTCGGTGAATTCTATTATCAGAGTACTAGTATAGGCAAGAGTACTCTTGGTATAGGTTGATGTTACGCATGAGGTCTTTTAGCTGGCAGTGACTAGCTCTGCGGAATTGCAGCAAACTGTTCTTGGAGTATGGAAGCTTGTTGATCTGCCTGATTTCCACATACGCATGCTTTAGGATTGAGGCAAGGTTGGTAGCTGAGATGGTTTTCAGATCACACTTTTTCTTATTCATTGTACACCAAACATCCGAGACACGTAGCCAGTTGTTGGTGGCTCGCTTCGTGTTGGTTGGAAAACGGCTTTCACGGATTCTGTCGATCTCATCCTCCGACACTTGCACAAATCGTTGAGACGTTTTTTCTACAATATTTTGCTCGGATGTTACACATTTTTCCGTAGTGGTCTTCTCCAGTACTTCGCCATTCGGCAAAGTTGCAGTTGCGGTCGATGATAAAGAAAAATCAGACAATTCGGCTAATTCACTGGGTGATAAAAAGTTGAAATAATTGCAGCAGCCTCTAAAAGCTCTTGATCTTCAGTCACCTTCACAAACGACCAAATCAAAGCTAGCCATTTTTTCTCACAAGGACACGAAAAGGAACTTTGAAAGCTACAGAAGAAGAATGGTAAGTTTCTGTTTGCGCTTAAGGCTGCAACCACACTAGGCACAAAATCACGTACAAACGGCATTAGGGGCCATCCGTAAATATCGATAGTTTTTTCAATCCGTGAATTTTACAAAGTAACCAGGACCCACCACCCCCCCCCCCCCCCCCTACTTTTTACGGAATAAAATATTGATGACACATGTGGCCTTTTGGATGATCTCCGACCTTGCCTGCGGGTCTGCGGAAAACGTCTCCATCCACTGATTCTGTGCTTTGGTGAAAAACGCAGATCGATTATTGGACGTTTCAACAGTCCACAAGGCCTCGATGACGGCGTAGTAGCCATCGTCGTCTTCACCAGGGCTGTCAAGCTCTTTGAAAAACTTATCTTTTTTGGCAGCTGTACCAAACAAAGTAGTCTGCCGTGCCATTTTCGTTAGGCAGCTGTACCAAACAAAGTAGTCTGCCGTGCCATTTTCGTTAGGCCACGCTCCACATGGGAACTGTTCCAACCATTGGCGATGTAGCAATTCTTCGATGTGGAGTTCAAATAAGAGCTGGACTTGACCCGGATTAATCAGATATTGTGATACTTCGAATAATTGTGCAATAATTATACCTGTGAATAATATCTGACAAACTTCCCTCTTTCTTTTGCTTCAAGAGTTTCGATATCCACTACATTTTTTGGAGACAACAATCTACGTGTACGTGTGGTTTGACGCACGCAGACCCACGCACACGCAGTACTGGGCGCCAGGTCCGCGTGTCATCGATATTTTATTTGCTTTGAATTTCGGCTGCACCCACCACCCAGGTACGAAAATTTCACGGATTGTAAAAACTATCGACATTTACGGACGGCCCCTTACAGTAGAAATCGTCATGCCGACGTGTGCGAAATGCAAAATGCGCTTTGTAGGTTTTCAGCAACTGGCGCACCCCTGTAGAAAGTCACGTTTGTCGTTTTCGTCGTTTTCGCGCTCCATCTCCTGTGTACAACTTTGTTTTTGTACCTGGTCGTCGTACATAGCATCAGCATCAGCATTGTTTTTGAATTTCCTGGTCTTTTCCAGCCCATGGCACATGCTTTGGTACGACAACGTCACGTGCTGTTTGCGTGAAAACGTCATTTATGCAGACCATGGGAGCGGTTTTTCCAGCCGTGCTGCTACCCAGTCAACTGGGAACTTGTGGCCAGGCACAAGCAGCTAATGGGGTCGTTTTCGGCACTTGTGCCAGTGGTTGTGAGACTTACCCACTCGCCCCCACCGTTAGGCGCTGCATCTGCCGCTAGGGTTTATCGGGTGTTAGCGGCCGTCGTGAGTTCCCTTCGGGAACGGATACGATAATTTACTTTTTTTTTTACTTTTATGCAGACCAAAAAGTGTAGTGTGGTTGCGTACCGACTTGTACTGAGCTATGCATGAAAATTTGTACTGTGATTTTTACGTAGTGTGGTTGCAGCCTAAGGTAGTTCGGGACAGTTTCAGCCATTGCCACATATCTTCATGGTCACTTTTCACCAAATTTGTCTACAGTTAATAATTCGCTCATTTTGGTGGGTGTGTAGAACTAGTCTTTAGAAAACATCTGGTGAAATAGAAAAATGGGGGTCACCAGGTGTTCTACTAGTCTTCTGGTGGTCCAAAGGTCGCAAATGTTGCTATTTTGCCCAAAATTCCAATGTTTGAGCATCAATTTCACTAGGAACGGATATGGTGACCCCCAAATTTTACTGCAGATTCTGAATCAGAATGCTTTTCTCTGTCAGCCCACCAAAAATGAGCAAATTATTAACTGTAGAAAATTTTGGTGAAAAGTGACCATGAAAATAAACTGTCCCGAACTACCTTAACCTTGTCATTCTTACTAGGTACGCAGCCGGGTGTGATATGGAGCAGCAGGGGTGATATCGGCCTACAGTATATCACCCGCCAAGGAAGGGCAGTGATTGGCCCATTCCTAGGAAACGGTCACCTGATATGTGATCAGCTGTCAAACTAAAAGCGCGTTTCAACAATACAAGGTTTATCTAATGTGGGCACGTGTACATCTTCACTTGAAGCGTGTCGCTAGTATTATAATTTATAATGTGACCAGTAGAACTGCAAGAACAATTTCGTTCAACACCCCCCCCCCCCAAAAAAAACTTCGTTGGCTGGGAAAAATCTTTCTTGAACAATTTTTTGGTTCTTTCTATCAATGATCCTCAGGCTTGCATTCGCAGTCAAATTGCAATGCAGATATACTCGATGTACACTGCTATGTACATGTACTGTAAAAGCAGAAATTTTCGGTGGTGTTCTATTTTCGGTGACTTCGGTGCTGACAATTTTTACCGAAAATAAAATGCACCGAAAATTTCGGTACAACCGATACTGTATACATGTACATGTAGTACTAGTACACTTACCGGGAAAACGGGTTTTACCCTCCACCGAACTGCCGATTTTGGAGAATACCGAAAATATTACACCACCGAAAATTTCGGCTTTTACAGTACATATATTTTATGCACATGGTGTGGATAAATGTCACAGTTGACTGGCTGCATGCACTCATACAGACTGTGTGCTCCTGACACCGTCCGTGGACGCTGCACACATGCATGCTCGATGCAAATGAACGATTTTGCCGACATACAACTCCGTGTATTATGGTAATACCCCATCTACTCCCATACA
Organism: Sycon ciliatum; assembly: GCF_964019385.1. Lineage (NCBI taxonomy): Eukaryota > Metazoa > Porifera > Calcarea > Leucosolenida > Sycettidae > Sycon > Sycon ciliatum. The sequence continues at coordinate 10,005 of NW_027044908.1, read as the reverse complement.
AAGTCTATCTCTGTGACGTCACAGGTCTGGCTGGAAAAGTTAATACAGTAAAAATCTTCTTTGGAGAGCACTATATTGGTGCTCTTCAGGTACAATCTTCCTCAGCCTACTCAAGCTCAACTGATGAGGGGTGAATTCCCCGAAACACTGTGAGCAGGGAGTGGTGCTTTCTTGCAGGTTTGCGGAGTGGACGGTTCGATGGACTTCTCGTGTGCTCTGGATGGCAGTCGTGAGTCAGTCAAGTGAGAATTCAAGTCGGCAGGAAACCGCAAGCTCGCATGTAGGGAGCAACACACAATTCCCCAAAAATCATCTTGATGCCATTAACAATTACTAACACGACACCTACTAGTATGATATGTTTCCGAACAAGGACAGAAAAGGAATCCAATAGAGAAAACCAGAGCTCAATCTGACAATGTGAGGTTGCCAGCCCTTGCTCCAAAATGTAGGAAATGCTTGCAAAATGGACGGAACCCCAAAACCAAGGTCAGAGCGGACCAAACAGTTTGCCAATAATCTCTGGTAATGTGATCTGGTGTGACAGAGTTGATCGTGATTCCCTTCAAAGAGGGACAGAATAATCGAAATCTAAAACAATGTGTTCCTGCACTCATGAGCTAGTGCACACTCGGATAATTCTTTGTTGGTTGTTGGCCAGCAGCCTTCCTTTCACCTACCGTTGGCTGAATTTCAATTATCGAGGTTTGTGAAGTATTTGTCTTGTGCAGTTAGCAATCTTCAGATGTGACGTTAGACGTTCGTGATGATTTGTTGGCTTTCACTTGGCGTCTACTTTTCACCTATCTTTGTCACCACCTCAGTACTCTTTGTGATGTGTAAACTAGCGCAACCTATTTCCATGATTTCTGTGTACCTCTCCTTCTCATTGTGATTGATTTAGCACTTGTGATAGTTGTGTCTGGTAGGGTTCAGAACACCTCCTTTCTGCATTATTCCTTTTGTGTTGATATGTCACATATTATACAGTGCTGCCAAACCGTCCGATTTTTGAAGGCTCTTCCGAAAACCGGTCCGAAAAGGGAAATGTCCGAAAAGCAGCCAAAATGTCGGAGATCATTACTTCCCTATGCAGAAGTCCTGTACTTTCACTTTTCAGCGCAACTGAAGGCACAAATCACTGTACATTTGCTTCTAAAATTTAGTAAAAAGGCTAGCGCTTGGCTGTGGAAGTGCAAAGTAACATCAAGAGTGCATAAACTGTTTATGGACTCTTGGTAACATGCCTGGATCAGGCTGGATGGCATGTACGCTGACAGTCTGTACAGAGTCAGTGTGCGACCACGCTCGTACTCATCATTACAAAATTCATGACAACTCCGGGGTTACCATGGCAACGAAGCGAATTTTCATGGTGTTTTAGGCGATATTTTGAATTCTCTGTAAAAAATTGCCGAGGAGAAAAATTCGCACCATGTGGCCAGCCTTGGTGGTGAAGGGTGTCCGATTTTGGGCGAAAAATATTTGGCAGCACTGCATTATGAGTTAGTTGAGTGTTTACACCTTGCGCCGGTATCTTCTCTATTAATAGCATTATTCAGCTAAACCCCTTCATTCAGCAACTGCTTCTCCTCTGATGAGTTCCCCGTTATATCTCTATGGAACGAAACAAGACTTGTCAGGAGTACTACTACTACTTGCTTTCGTGGAGTGTGGCTGGTGAACTGTTCGTGCTGTGATCTGCAAGCGTCGTGTGGTCTCGTCGGGTCAAATGAAAAAAAAACCTATTGATACTCGGATCGTTGAACGTTACGTCAACTTTTCCTTCGTGCCTGTAGTTCAAACCTTTTAGTTGGCAACCTACCTAGAAATCACGGGTTTGGAGTAGATAATTGTCTGGAGAATTGAATTGCTAAAAATCCAATAAAAAAGTCAAAGAATTGGCGATAATTGGTGATCAAAGAACTGCATGTGTGACATACGGATTCATTCGTACTATGACCCCTAAAGGGTTAAACTATCTACTTTGAAGTACCACAACGTTGACACTACTTTGCACCAGGCTGTTGGCTGACAGGAAGTTGACGGGCCGCACTGCACTTATGCCGCTTGTCCCCAGACGCACTAAGATGGCGGTCGCAAACACTGCAGTGCACAGTTGGCTTAGCCCCCGATGGTGATCAGGTGATGGTAGCACAACATCAACGTGACACTCGATCTCCACAATGGTCGATCCTGGGCTGTAGTAAACCATGGAGCATCCAAGGAGCGTAGGTCGTGATGAACACACACACTGTCACGAACGGACATAAACGAGGGAAAATAAGGGGGTCTAAAATACTATTACTGCTGCACTCCAGGGCAGTTCAACGGTGGCTGTGATCACAGTCCCTCGTCTCCGTCGTGAGAACATCAAAAACTCATCATATCAAGTGCTATTATCGAAAACACTGTAACGAGAAGAAGGTCTAACCAGACACAACTTCCATACCAAAAAACCAGAAAACTAGACCAAGAAGAAAAACTGTTCTCCGCTCTAAAAACACGGTAAACGATTATGACGTAAGGCGTCCAAAAGGAGCGAGAGTTTGAACTCCCGTTTGAACTTACAACAGATATGGCTGTAACTAAGTGTAAGAGATAGTAGGGGTCAAAGCATGCATACGCGAAATGTGTACAATAATGCACGACGTGGGAAAAGTGGGAAATAGTAAGTTCATGACTGCGCAGTCATGACACTCCCGAGGAACAAAAGAAACAAACTATTTTACTGTGGCATTGAATAAGACAATGGAATAGATACTGTCTACATACATACATACGTAGAAACAAAGGTGAAAGCTACAGACACCAGCTCAGCCTGCATTTGTGCATTGAGCCTTTCCTTTGCCTTCTGGGCGGCCATGCGCTGAGGCCTGCTGCTAGCAACATCAGTGCTGCCGTTGTCGATGACATCAGTGCTGCCGTTGTCGATGACATCAGTGTTCTCCTTCTCCTCCATTGCGGTCACTTCTAGCGGGTAGAGGTGGTTGATCGGTCGGTTCAGGATGGAGTTGGTCGTCTGTACTGTCGCCGAACGAGTCTTGCCGTCCTGCGCGCTGTCATGCAGTTCTCTGATTTTTCCCATCTTCCACATTCCACGTGGTAGCTGGTCGTTCTTGATCATGACCATGTCGCCAATCTTGGGATCAGTGGTTCGGCTCCTCCTGAGACGATGGTTGATTGGCTGTCGGCTGCGAAGTGCAAGGATATAGTCATCTCTCCACAACTTCCAGAACGTGTCCAGTGCAGCTTGCTGCTTCTTCTGCAGCGACGTAATAGTAGCGACTGGATCTCGTTGGGGCATGTAGTCATCTGACTGGATATCGTCAGGAAGTCCCAGTGAGCGAGTTGGGGCAATGAAGTGGTTTGGCGTGATGATTCCATCTGTCGACTCTGACGGTACATACGTCAATGGGCGTGCGTTGAGCATTGCCTCAACTTCCGTTGTGATTGTGTTGAACTGCTCGTAGGTGAATCGACTGCGGCCAATGGCTTTGTGGAAAGCTCGCTTCACCAGACCAACTAGTCGCTCATAGAAACCGCCTTGCCACGGTGCAAACTCAGTGGTGAAAACCCAGGTTACCTTTCGTTCTGCAAGGTAGCAGGCCAGCTCAGGGCAGGTTAGGATCTTTTTCCACTTCTGATCGAGGTACGTCTGTGCCAGCTTGAACTGTGGCGCATTGTCTGAGATGATCTTGTCAGGTCGTCCTCGCCTGGCAATGAATCGTTTCAAACAGTTGACGAACTGGGCCGTTGTTAATCCCATCACTACTTCCAAATGAACCGCACGGGTTGCCATACAGGTGAAGAGGCACACCCATACCTTCTGTGTTGTACTGCTGATGTTGACGCTGAATGGGCCGAGATAGTCGAGGCCGATGTACTGAAATGGATGAGACTGCTGTACTCGTTCTGCTGGTAGCTGTGGCATCTGGGGTAGACGGAACGGTTGCCCTTCGTGTTTCTGACAAATGACATTTACTCAGAACGGCTTTCACAGCTGCCCGCCCTTGTGGAAGCCAGTACTTCTGTCGAATCTGGGCAAGTGTGTGAGACACTCCGGCATGAATGAGACGCGCATGAACTTCCGGATGATCAGAGTACTTAGCTTACTGTGTCGGGATATCAGCATAGGGCGAGTTGCATCTTCAGGTAGCTGAGCATTGTCTAGCCTTCCATGGCATCTTAGCAGTCCTTCAGCATCCAGGCGAAGTCCGAGCTGGTCTTGAAGGGGGTGACGAGTACCGCTGTCTATAGCTTTGAACGCATCTGTGAAGTTCTGTCGTTGGTGTTGTCTGATGATGATCTTCTCTGCGATGCTGAGATCACTGGCTGCTACGTACTTGGTGCGCGAAGCATCATCAAAGACCATTGCTGCGAGGGGAATCTTTGGCCGTAGCTTCTCTCGTGTGCTGCTACTGACCTTGCTCCAGATCTTTTTGCCAATGAAACGGAGGCAGATTGCTGTAGTCCTCAAGAGCGATCTGAGGGATGAAACACGTTGTTCTGCTGCCTGAAGCGAATACGTTTCTGTGCTGTCGTTGATGACGGCAGCTGTGTTCCCAATTGTAATGAGAGGGGAGCGTCTCTCTTTGTCTGCTTCTGCAATGTCTTCTTGCGTGACGATCAGTTTTCCTGTTGGCCAGTCCTCTTTGTCTCCTGCTAGCCATGCAGGACCCTGCCACCAGAGAGAAGACTCCTTCAACTCCTCTGGCTGAAGACCGCGTGTTGCTATGTCTGCAGGGTTGTCCTGGGACTGAACGTGACGAAACTGTAGCTGCTGATTGGATTTCACTTCCTTCACACGATTGGCAACAAATGTTGAGAGATGATGGGGCGTTGTGAGCCAGTGGAGAACACACTTGGCATCAGTCCAGAGGTATGTTGGGATGTTGTTCTGAAGTTGAAGCTGGGATTGGATGAACTTGACCATCCTGAATCCGATGACCACGCCGAGCAGTTCCATACGAGGAATGGTGACTGATTGCTTCTTGGACGGTTTGTTGGCTGACGGGGTCAGTCGGGATCTGGAGAAGATGAGATTCACCGTGTACTTGTTGGAATCCGGAATCTGCACTTGGAGGTAAGCTGCTGCTGCATATGCATCCTTGGATGCATCTGTGAAGATATGTAGACTCATCGGTTGACTTGCACTTGCAGGACCAATGAACCTTGGAATGGTGACGGTCGTCGTCTGCCGGAGTGCTGATTGGATGTTGTCCCACTCCAGGAGCATTGGTGCGGACAATGGGGCATCCCACTCCAGACCTTCCTCCCATAGCCGACGAAGGTACCGCTTCCCTTGCAGTGTAGATGGTGTCATCAATCCGAGTGGGTCAAACACGCTTGCCACTTTGTTCAGCACGCTGCGCTTTGTGACTGGACCGACTGATTTCTCATTGATGCTGTTGGACACGGCGATGTTATCTGCTTTGCTATCCCACTTGAGCCCAAGGACTTTGGTAGATGCTGATGGCAATCGGTCGATTTCCTGAATCTTGTCCAACACTTTGTCGGAGTTGGAGGTCCAGTCTCGTAGGTTCATGGATGCATCTGAGAACAGCTGCTTGGCTTCCTTGTAGAGATGAATACCTTCTTCTGGGGAGTAGACCGTGGTTATTAGGTTGTCCACATACAGATCACGTGCAATAGCACCAGACACATCGGTCTGGGCCTGTGTGAGGTGCAGCTGAATGGTAGCAGCGAGCAGAAATGGGCTCGAGACTACACCGAACGGCACTCGACAGAAACGGTACGCTGTGACATTGCCGTTAACCTTCTCAGGTGTGGTACAGTCCTTGTACCAGATGAATCGGGTGACGTCCCTGTCACTTGGCTGAATAGAAATTTGAAGAAATGCTTTCTCTACGTCAGCGCTAATCACAATTGGCTTGAGACGGAAACGCATTAGCAGGCCGCAGAGGTCAGGGAGTAGCACTGGCCACGGTAGACGCAGTCGTTCAGGCTTGGAGATGTTGCACTCGCTTTGGCTGATGCATCATACACTATCCTGACCTTTGTTGACTTCGCTGGTGTCACAACGGGGTGGTGTGGCAAATAGTGTTGTTTACCACTGGTTCCGGAAAGTTGAACTTCTTCAATGATTCCCTTAGCTAGCTGCTGTCGGATCACCTTGTCATAACTCTCGAGCAGCTGTCCGTCTGTAGCGAGTCGTTTGGCCAGTGATTTCATTCGGCCAAGGGCTAAGCCGTAGTTGCTAGGAAGTTGATCTTTGGTGTCATCAGGCTTCCATGGCCATTGGATGGAATACCTGCCATCGGAATATTCCGTTGTCTTGCGAAATTGCGCCAGTGCGATTTCGTCATCATTCGCGTAGGGTGAATCCTTGATTCCGATATTCTCCAGTTGCCAGAATTGAGACAGTACACTGTCCTCTGTGTTACGGTTGGAGACGCTTGCAGCTCCTGAGAAAATCGAACCGCTGCTGGTAACCACCAGGGAGGTCGTGTCATCATTGCTGCATTCATCCGGTAGTGAACTGCAGCCGGTGAGCAGGTATCCAAATTCGGAGGAGACTAGCTTGAGTCCTGATGGCAGTGTGATAACATTATTGCCCACCAGTTGCCAAAAGTAGTCAGCACCAATTAGAAAGTCGATGTTGACAGTTTCCATTGCGTGAGGCACAGAATCTGCTAGCGCTGTTGGAGACAGCTGTTCAAGAAACGCCAAGTCGGTCTGTTGCACGGCTTGTTTCACAATTGGGTTGGTTATGGTAGGCAGAGTATTCACCATTATCTGTGCCATGTTACCGTCTCGGAGGTTGACAGCGAGTTGGAACGATTGCGAATTGAAGCTCTTGGACTTAGTTGCTGCCATGGTGTTCAGGTAGAGCCTCTCTTCATTCTCGACTGGTAGCTGGAGTCGTTTAGCTAGAGCTGCAGTGATGAACGATCGTTGGCTGCCACTGTCCAGTAGTGCGTTGACCGTGACCTTCTTCCCACAATGGTCAGTCACGTTACACTTAGCGGTTTGCAGCATGGCTGACTGAATAACTGCTTTCAGTGTTGAGACGCTCGTGGTGGCTAGTTCCGTGGTTTCATCTGGAATTGCCGTCGGCTCTTGGCTTGGCATCTCTGCCGGTGACAAAGCTGCGATTGCTGCTGTCTGTGGACTGCCATTGGCCAGTGAATTTGTTTGCTGGTGTTTCGGAACTTCGACTGCGGGATTATATTGTTGACCCTTCTTGGGACAAATAGCACGACTGTGGCCTGTTCCGCTACAGTGGTAGCAATTTCTACTACGGTGTGCACAATTCCTTGCGATATGGCCTTCTTTGAGGCACACAAAGCACCTACGTAGGGACAACAGTTGATCCTTCCTGGAATCCAGTGTTGAGTAGTTGGTACACTCATCACTGAAATGGCTTGACCGACAGAAGACGCAGGACGGTTCTCTTCTGGGGCTTGCCTGGCTGGATACAAATCCCATTGTTGGTGGACGATGGTGTTGTTGCTGGTGTCCATGTATCTTAGGCTGAGGTGTCTGGCTGATGTTGTCGGTGAACTGACGAACTGTGTTCTGCATTGCTACATACTTCGCTAGCATCTCCCGTACTGTTTTGACCGTCCATGGCACAGTATGGTCGGATCTCTGCTCCTCCAGTTTGCTGATGAGCTGGAACGGGAACTTCGAGAAGAGTTGCTGAATGAGGACGCGCTGAGTATCCAGGTTCTCTCCCTGAGCTTCCAATTGACGAAGGAGTTTCTCCATTTGGTCAATGGTAGCCTTCACTTCAGTAAACCTGTTGTTACATTGTGGCAGCTGTGCCAGTTTACGATACAGTGTTGCCACTATCAGCTCAGGCTGTCCAAATTTGTCCTTCAGCATCGTAACTGCGATAGGATAGTTAGCTGCTGTTATTGGAATGCCTTCGATGGCTGCTGCGGCGACACCCGTCAGGACGCTTTTGAGGTACGTGAATTTTGATACGTCCGGCAACGATTGACGAAGACCAACAGAGGACTCAAATGTCTGCCAGAATTCTGGCCAGTCCATGATGTCTCCATTGAACTGAGACAGTTTCAGCTGAGGAAGTTTCACAACTGGACTGGAGCGTGCAGCTTGCATGGCTGCTACTGCTGCCTGTGCCGCCACCTCAATGGTGGACAGCGTTGTTGGTGCACTGTGTATACTGACACTTGACGATGCTCGTCGGATGCCATCTACACTGCTCATAGCCGGAGACTCGTTCTGGTCTCTAGAATCTTCTTCCAGCTGCACTGCTGTTTGTTGATGCGCCCGGTCCTCGTCAACTACTGGTATGTCCTCAGTGGCACTGGCACTATTGGTGGTGGCATCCACTGAAGTCACTGAGGCTTTCTGCTGCTGTTGCTGAGCAGCCAGAATGGCGGATTGGGACTGACGCTTCACTTTCTCCTCTTCAAATACGACTTGGTCGACAGCTATCTGGGCATCTTCAAAATGCGCCAAGACACATTAAATTCACGCTCCCACTCCTCTTCTTCGTCGTGTACACTACATCTTTCTAAGTCGTCCAGAACATTGAAAATCTCATCCTGGGTGAGTAGTATTTCTCGTTTCAACTGTACAGCATCGTCAATCTGGGGCTGAAGCCTCTTTGGATCGATCCATACTTCCACATAGCTTTCTGTTGTTTTTTCCAAAATGTACGCAGTACATGCCCTGATGCGCTCGTATCTTCGCATGCACCGGCGTCGACGCTTCTGCGCGTCCTTGATGGCCTGCAGGCCTTTCTTCTGGGAGTCATCTTCCTGACATGTTGTGGCTGTAGCACAACCTTCAGTGGCTTCACTAGTACGATTAGAGTCTTCACTTGACATCATATCCTATCCTGGTCACAGCACCATGTCACGAACGGACATAAACGAGGGAAAATAAGGGGGTCTAAAATACTATTACTGCTGCACTCCAGGGCAGTTCAACGGTGGCTGTGATCACAGTCCCTCGTCTCCGTCGTGAGAACATCAAAAACTCATCATATCAAGTGCTATTATCGAAAACACTGTAACGAGAAGAAGGTCTAACCAGACACAACTTCCATACCAAAAAACCAGAAAACTAGACCAAGAAGAAAAACTGTTCTCCGCTCTAAAAACACGGTAAACGATTATGACGTAAGGCGTCCAAAAGGAGCGAGAGTTTGAACTCCCGTTTGAACTTACAACAGATATGGCTGTAACTAAGTGTAAGAGATAGTAGGGGTCAAAGCATGCATACGCGAAATGTGTACAATAATGCACGACGTGGGAAAAGTGGGAAATAGTAAGTTCATGACTGCGCAGTCATGACACACACGCACACGCACACACACACACACACATACACACACGTACGTACACACACACACACACACACGGATGAGCGCACACCTATGGATAAACCGTCATTACATTGCCTCCATCTGTGTGTCCGCGTGTGTGTGTATGTGTGTGCTATGTGTGAGGAGATCAGTGGATCTCACACACACTGCACCCGTGCAGTTATCTGGTTACTGAGTATTCGCGACTGTGGAGGCGCTATAGTAGACTTGCCTAGTATGCACTCAAGACGTATTCAGGGCACGGCTGCCAGATACATCCCCTACTTCATCTCTTGTATTCGACACCTTGCCAGATACTGATTTATTGAGCGTCTTTGATCATCTGTTGGATTTGAGGAATGGCATCAACAAAGCTCTTGAACTGAGTCACACTCAGGCATATTCCTTTCTTCGATCGTACGAACTCACTCCCGAATTCACTGCCTTCAGGAGGGAAGTGTCTCCTGATATCGATGTAAACCGGGCTGAATGACTCTGGCTGAAACCTAACAACTTGCACTTCTACTCTTTCTCTCCCACGGTTGATTGTATCGCCAGTTCCACGAAATATTTCTAAGGTGGACGCACAGCGTAGCTGGTTTCCGGTAGGGTGCAGAGCGCGAGCACACCTCGCACTGGCTAAAGACAGACTCATGGTGCTTTCAGCGGCCTCGGAAAGGACGTATTCCTCACTAGACCTT
>NW_027044907.1:0-2500 GCF_964019385.1 Sycon ciliatum | reverse complement strand
TGTGTGCATGACAGTTGGCCGGCATAGTGTACCCCAACGATGGCAATTGTCACCTTGACGAGAACGGATACTACACGGAATCTCTCACTCAGGTTTGTACACATAATACTGTACTAGACATTGAGAAATCAAGCGGCAACGGGGCGCAGGCCTTGCAACTGTGAGCGTTGCGGGTCCATGTTTGTAGTGTGTGCGTGACCGACAGTATGTGTACGTGAAATACAGTGCATGTATGTGAACTATAGTGCATGTATGTGAACTAGAGTGCATGTATGTGAACTATAGCGCATGTGCGAGCTAAAGTAGTAAGGGTGCCGGCTCCGGTCATTCCACTGGATTTCAATCAGTCCACAGCAGTACATAGTAGTGAATATCTGGACAGTTAGCTGTAGTGTGTAGTGTGTATACTGCATTGCTGACTGTCATTGCTGGCTGGGGAACATGATTCATTGTTGGCTGGGGAACATGACTCATTGCGGGCTGGGGAACATGACTCATTGTGAGCTGGGGAACATGACTCATTGCGGGCTGGGGAACATGACTCATTGTGAGCTGGGGAACATGACTCATTGCGGGCTGGTGAACATGACTCATTGCTGGCTGGGGAATAGGATTCATTGCTGGCTGGGGAATATGATTCATTGCGGGCTGGGGAACATGACTCATTGCGGGCTGGGGAACATGACTCATTGCTGGCTGGGGAACATGACTCATTGCTGGCTGGGGAATATGATTCATTGCTGGCTGGGGAACATGACTCATTGCTGGCTGGGGAACACGACTCATTGCGGGCTGGTGAACATGACTCATTGCTGGCTGGGGAATAGGATTCACTGCTGGCTGGGGAATATGACTCATTGCTGGCTGGTGAACATGACTCATTGCTGGCTGGGGAACATGACTCATTGCGAGCTTGGGAACATGACTCATTGCGGGCTGGGGAACATGACTCATTGCTGGCTGGGGAACATGACTCATTGCTGGCTGGGGAATATGATTTTGTTCATTACGCTATTCTGTTTGTTGGTGAGTTAGTCCACAGGTTTGAGATCATGGTGGATTACATCAAGAGGGGGATGCGGGGGGGAGGGGGGGGGGGGGGCAGAAACTGTTGTGGAGGTCCAATACCACAGTGCTGGTGGGTCGACTGTATGTCAATGTCTACTGTATTGACCCACATCTAAGCCCATGCACTTAAAAGCGAGATATTGCTATATTTGAAGTTTTTGAAGGTCGATCGGTCTCACATATAGGCACGTGTACTTGTAATTGAGTTACCAGTGTGGAATTTGGAAATTGCACATTTAGCCATGCTATGTAAAGAGAGATGATAATCATGGTGGCGTCAGTGTGTCGCGGGATTGGGTTCACTTATAAGCCCATGTGCGCTTATAATGTGAGGGTGCGCTTATGCCCGGATATGGGCACATGCGCTTTGCAATGCGCGAGTCACTACTGTATGTCCAACTCGGATGGAGAGCCAAGGATTAAAATTAAAAAAGAGAGGATTTGTAAACTATGATCCTCTCTTTTTTAAACTACTGTACGTGTTGACCTTCCACCTGTTCTCCTGTGTGGTATCCAGGACTACCCTTCGGTTGGCTGGCTCAACGAACGACTAGTCAACCACAGCATACTGCCAATCTTCACTGTTACTGGCAGGGTCATCAACTCCTACCACGTAAGTGAATGATGCCATTGTGATGTCATCGTTGTCATCACCGTGTAATGATGTCATCAGCATGACATTATGGTATGATGACATCATTGCGTTATCATGATATCATCGCGATGTCATCATTTCCCGCGCATGTGTAGGGCTACATATTATGATAAATAACCAGGAGAGAGCAGTACAAGCACGTCATGTATTCATTGTCTGTCGGTATAGGAAAGAGAGAAGGGACACATGGATGCGCATTGTGAGCAACTGTTCACCACTGTAACTAGATACCATGCACACACGAGTAACGATGAACCCGAGATCCTTGGTCAGAGGAGTTACTTCTGCCACCACACCACCATCACCACCACCACCACCACCACCACCACCACCACCACCACCACCACCACCACCACCACCACCACCACCACCACCACCACCACTTCCATCCAATAGGTCACCACCCCCGCATCTGATTGTTCTGTGGTATTCAGTAGAAAAAAATCATACGGTCAGAAAAGGTGACAAATATACATCAGACTGATAGAGTATTAAAAGCTATTCAATGACACAACACATAGCTCCAACACATCTCCGACGCGCAAACCAACAGTTTTTTTTCAACTTGAAAATTGGAACTTGTCTGTCTGTATATATGTCTGTCTGCATGTCTGTCTGCCTGTCTGTCTGCCTGTCTGTCTGCCTGCATGTCTGTCTGTCTGTCTGTATGTATGTATGTATGTATGTATGTATGTATGTATGTATGTATGTATGTATGTATGTATGTTTGGCAACGGCTTGCAACTCACACAGTGATGCACAAGCACAGTTGCAAAC
>NW_027044906.1:0-3000 GCF_964019385.1 Sycon ciliatum | reverse complement strand
TACTGGATGCATGGCGCATCGTTACGGCGGCCAGCTTGCTGGATGTCGCTGCCGTAACTACCAGAGTACGTCACCATGCGCGCCTGATCGCGCGCGTCTGCTGAGTGGAACGACGCTGTCGGGGCCGCAGAGAGAGTTCTGACCTTCCCCTTCTCAACGGCCTGCTGCGGTCGTGCCTCGGTGCGATCGCCGCAACTCTCCTGAATGCCAGGCCGGCTCGGCGAGATTGGCAATGGCGACCGTTGATTGCCAGCTGTCGTTGAGTTACCTGCTGATATGTTCGCTCTGCTGGGTAACAGCTTGAACCCGGTGCCTTTCTCCGGGCGTATGCGTATCGAATGGACCTGCTCTGTATTACTCAGCTTGGGTTGAGCCGTCGAGCTAGGCGCCAAGACAGTAGACGTCACCTTTGCCGATAACGTCGGTTGCAAAGGTGGATCCACCGGCGATCCCCCGAATGGCGTTCCACCTTTCGGCGCAATCCGTCGATATGGCGCGGATATCCTGTGCTGGCTGCTAAGGAACGATGCCAGCGTAGCAGGATCGGCCTGTTTGCCGAGTTCAGTCAGCAACTTGTGAGCCGCTTCAGTATCCTGTGCACGCACGCACACACACACACACACACATACACACACACACACACACACACACACACACACACACACAAAAACCATAGAGATCCAACCAGCACATTGATACACAGAAAGAGACATACAGAGGAAATGCAGCAGTGCTCAAATGCCCGTAATGGCCAGAGTGTAGTGCGCAGGAGATACACAAAAGGAAATAGAATAGGGCTGTTTCGTTGCAAAAACTAATCATCTGATGATTATCTGATGACTGGTTTTTGCCATGAAACTCTGGGTAACAACGAAACAGCCCTATTCTATTCCTTTTGTGTGCCGCTTGCAAAGAGAGATACATACATACATACATACATACATGCATGCATCCATCCTTGCATCAGGGGCGCATCCCGAAATATCTATATGGGGGGGAGGGGGGGTTCTAGTTTAGCCAAACTGAATAGCTTACACATGTAAATGCGCATGGCTTCCAGTAAATGTACTGTAGCAAAATTTAGGTTCAGTGTGTGTGTGTGTGTGTGTGTGTGTGTGTGTGTGTGTGTGTGTGCATGCACGTGTGTTTGTGTGTGTTTACGCACATGTGAGCAGGAGAGAGGAAACTGAGAGCAAGAGTCTGTAAGAGGAGAGGGAGAGGGTTGAACACAGTTTCGTCGAACCGTCCACCCAAGCAAACACTGCATTAAACACCAACCTGCGGACGTTGTTGCTTTTTCTTAGCTTTGCTGACTCCCCGTGGTCCACTTCGGCCATGGTAGGCCCGACCAGGTGGAATGTTCACACGTGCTACGGTGCTGCTGGGTGACGCAAGTCCTGTCGTTGCTTTGGGAAGCAACGCGTGTGATGTCTCCTGTGGGAAGAAGAGCGGCAGTTGTGCGGACTTCGCGGAGTTCTGAACCATGGCTTTCAGATCGGCTGGTCGTAATGGCTTGGGCTTCGGCAGCGCCACCGGCACTGCGTGTAGCGAGTCTTCGCCGTGCATGGCCTGCTGGAGCTCCGCAGTTCGAGCAGACAGCGGTGGGCTTGCTTCTCGACTGGACACAGGCATCGTATTGTCTGCCGCGGCTGGTTTGCGTGCCTTGGTTGTGCGCTGTTGTACGCGATGATCGCCATTTTCATCGTCGGGTGTACTCTGGCCAGTTGATGGTTCTCCTGTGCACTGATCAGCTGATTCGGTCGATGCTCGTCTCGACGACGATTGCAGCTGCACCAGCACAAACATCATGTGTAGCAAGGACATTTTCACTCAGCAAATGGTCACACAGATCCGCAGAGCAACAGGCATGTTAAAGCGTGCACACACGCACACATTGACGCACACAGCCACACAGACACACACAGCCACACGCACACACGGACGCACACCCAAACTCACATGCATATAATCATACACACATATCATCCACAGATACAGTAAAAAATCACGGTTCGCGTCAGACTCGGCTAGAGGCCGAGTTTTCCGCATCCGTAGGAACGCCACCACCCTTCAAGGATCAAGGCACAGAAACAGTACCTACAAAAATATTCATTGGTACATGCATATGCACCCTCACCCAATAAACACACACACACACTCTCACACTCTCACACTCACAATCACTCTCACATGCAAACACACACACACACACACGCACGCACACACACACACACACACAATCTCACCTGCGCACACACACACACACACACTCTCATATGCACACACACACACACACACACACACACACACACACACACACACACACACACACACACACACACACACGCACACACACACACACACACACACACACACACGCAAGCACTATCTCTCTCTCTCTCTCTCTCTCTCTCTCTCTCTCTCTCTCTCTCACACACCTCAGACCTCAGACATGCCCATCGCGGAAGCGATGATAGCGAACAGCTATGTTAGACATAGCAACTTGTGCTGGGATTACACCATTCAACAGCTTGCAAGGCTGATGAATTGACCGCCACTATTTTTAGCCTGGTATCCACCACACAGCTGTTTGAAGTGACTTTTTACACACACACACACACACACACACACACACACACACACACACACACACACACACACACACACACACACACACACACACACACACACACAAATACACAGTCAGTCCATTTCTATCCACCAATCTCTCACCTTGTCACCCCGCTTTCCATTACTAGCCTCAACCTTTGCGACATCCTTCTGCAGTTTGCTTTCCATCTCATCGTCGCAACCATCCTCATCTTTCCCCACTTCATTGTCATTATGAACTTCTTGTGAATGTTGTACGTCCTCGTTGGTAGCAGTCTGATCTTCGGCGTCTAGCTTTAAGTGCGGGTTTTCCTTATCCTGCTCACAGTACACGCACGTCCAGGGGAAGTTCTGATCCGTGGCGGCTTGTTCTGCAATGTTAGGCTCGTG
>NW_027044905.1:5000-12000 GCF_964019385.1 Sycon ciliatum | reverse complement strand
ACTGTCACGTATAATCACCGATATTATTGCATGTGTGTAATACACATAACCATTTTGTGCAAATTAAATTCGGAAGATGCCACTGAACTGCTAGCCTGTACAATCACCGATATTATTGCATGCGTGTAATACGCATAACCAATTTGTCCATAATAAATTCGGCAAATGCCACTGAACTGCTATCACATGCAATCATTATATGTGTTACGCTGGGCTTCAACAGACTGACGGCGAGAACCGGCAAAGTTTCTAAAAGAGCACTATGGCCGTTTAGGCGATAACTGCCAGGTCAAACAGGCAGTGGTTCAGAACACTACAGTCTTTCAAATGCAAATGCATAGTGTGTCCAGACCACTAACTGATGATCCACTGAGAACTAAGCTACAAGGGCACCTTCAAAGTTTGTCAGCATAGCACAGACAAAGACCAGAGTGTGTATGTGGTCAAACAATGTGTTCTCTATGTTGCCAGCCAGAATCTTGTATGCCTTGATTCGTTGCATTTTCCGTTCGACATGAATTCGTACTGCCGCTATCTTTTTAGTGGCCAGGAGGTCTTCCGGGGCCATCTGCCGGTCACCGGACTTGAACGGGGGAATGTTCAAGCGAACACCAACATCCAGGAGCAAGTCCTTTATCTCAAAGCCCTTGTCCGCCATGACTGAATCACCAGCTTCCAGGAGGGTGATCAGACCACTGCTCTCGGTGATGGCCTTGTCCGAGATTGACTCTTCGTAGGCATCAGAGACAAAAGTCACATGGCCATGCGGCGCGATGCCGATGAGAACCTTCACTGTATTGTGGCTCTTGTAATTAGACCAGGTAGCGGATTGACGCGCCAGAGAGGTAGGTGTTTGGATGAAGAACTCAGTGCAGTCAATAATTACTCTAGTCGTGGGGTACCAGACCTTGAAGCAGGGTGGCATCAGTGAATTCACTGTCCGCCTCGGCAACCAGACAGGTAGCTGCTTAAACTTATGGTACATTAGACAGACCCATGATGTTACGAGACGGGACACAGTGGACTGCGAGATCTCGAAGCGGAACGCCAGGTCAACTTCGCCGAGTCCAAGGCGAAGGCGCATCATGACCAGCAAGAATTGGTCAACGAGAGATAGCTTTGGCTTCGGGCCACGCTTCTGGCCTCCTTGAGATCGGTCCTCTGGAGCAGACGCCGAACCCTTCCACAACCTCATAGACTGGGCCGCTTGGTGCAGGAAGTTGAAGCATGCCATAAACATTAGGGCTGAGCTAAACCCGCTGTAATAGTTCACCAAATGGTGGTCCTGTTTGATGCGGTCATATGACATGGCACTTGGATGCGTAGGGTTAGAAAAGTACTTCTCCTGCTCCAGCGCATCGTACCTAGTTTGCAGCTCCTCTAGCTTCGCGTCAGCTAGCTCGAGCTTGTCCTGGAGCTTTTTGAAGCACGAGCAATCGTGACCCGCCTCACACACCCCCTGCTCACACCGCCACTGCCGTCTCCCACGAGCGTACTGCTGCTCTCACCTGGCAAAGTGAGAACGTCGTCCTCGCTGCCACCGCATGCAGCTACTGGGCTCTCCTCCACGATCTTCGTCTCGACCTTCTTGCGCTTGGCTGGTGGCGGTGCAGAACGAACTGCAGGCTCCTTCCGCTTCGGATTGTTGCTGTCTGTCCAAGCAAATATTGAAGGAAAAACTTTTGCTCTCCGGTTTAAATTTCTCCTCGATCTTTCGATCTCCGGGGCAGTAATCTTCCGGTTTGAAATGGGCAGAACATATTTTGGTAGAATCCGTCACTTTGAAGTATTCCGGGTGATCGTTGGCCACATCGGTTCGCTCATCTCGCCGGATCTTCACTAGCCACGTTTTCTTTTCCACAGGATCCTTCGGAAAGCCATGCCAAGCAAGATCAGGGTGCGTATCTGCTTGATTGGTGCAGAGAGGGACGCAGCAGCCGCGAACCATGTTGAATAAACGGCTACTAAATCTGCAGACTCAAGGGAACTCCAAACAACCAGACTAGGAAGAGATTTATTCGGGACGAACACCAAAAAGCCGAAGGAAGACAAAGGAAAATGCAGTTGTCGAGTGACAGCCGGCTTGTTTCACTTTTCCGTCCCCCCAACTTGCCCAAGCCGGGTCGCGAGCTCCGCCAAAGCGATGATGTCATGCGAAGCGTGACGTCAATGTGCATAAGAGCTATAGTCGTATACTCGAATACTGGATCGAAAAAAAATAAAAATAGAGTACTCGTACTCGAGTTTTGCATGCACACTTTCACCCCTACTTATTTACTTTTCTCCTTTACCTCTTTCCTTCCATTATCGCCTTTGTGTAATCTAGTGTAGTGACCGTTTTAGGGTTCAAAGTATAATGAACACGAGCATAACAACGGCAACAAAAAAAACAACGTTTAGGATCATATCAACAGCGAATCAGTCCTGTTTTACTTCCTTTGTGTACCACTTGCGTTCATATAATATAATCTGCAATGACCTAACCTGGTTTGTCTCTCTTTTGTGTCCCTTTGCCTTTGGCTTCTCTTTCAACCTGTGGCCTCTGCACTTGGGATAGTCAAACGTAAGTGTAATATTCGTAATTGTGCTCTTACCATTGTAGCGATCATGATACCTGGCTCGGCTTGGATGTTTCCCTGCATTTACAAAGAATAAAACGTGCATACTCTGTTCATAATTACCGTACTCACCCGCATAACACGGCTGTTCGCGCACGGACATCTAACAATATGGAGTCGTTCGGTGCGATTTACGTAACGCGGTTCAAACCTCATGAATACGATGGGAGTTTGCGTTTTGGGATGAAACCCATGTCACTCTCCGTGTGGTTCCACGATTTCGCAAGTCAAACCAGGATTTAATATTTGAAAGCGCTCGAGCGAGATACTCAATATCCAGACAATTTGAGAGAGAAGGAAGGTAAAAGGAACTCCTGCCGTGGTCAACCAGCATCCTGACCTTTTCGAACCTCTCCAAGCTGTCCCTGGTAGTCTGGATATTGACGCACGCACTGATTTTCAGCTTCTCCTCGCCGGCATCACGGGTGCAACTTTCAAATTTGCCGATATGCACTCGAACAAACGCACAATTGGATCTACATCACAATTTCGAGCCTATGTCTGTGTGCTTGCTGCCTTTTCAGCAATACCCCACATGTCTACTGGGCAGTTTCCACCAGGCCTCGGCCTCCTGGACTCAACAGCGACTCCAGCGCCATGCCATCTGTCCCCTAAATCGCATGAAAAGGTAGCTCAGCATCGAACGCACGGGACCTGAAGTTTGTGCACGGCCCGTGATAAAACTTGGTGAAGATAGCCAGAATATAGTCCTCTGAAAGCTAGACTGGGAAAACTCCTGAAAGGGCTTCTTGACGCAGGCATGTCAACGATGAATCAAGGAACGAGCGAGAAAGAAGGCTTGACTTGTGCAACGCGGAACAAACTGTTCCTGAGACGAAGTTGGCCATGTGAGGTACCAGCGGAAAGCTAGTTTCAAGAGGAACACGGAATACCTGTTTTCCGGGTAAACCTGGCCTGGTAGCTTTCTAAATCCAGCGAAAACCACAGCGAAATCGGCTGCTGAGAATTTGAAAATTCAAATTTCCTTGCCGATCCAGCCTAATCGAGACTTTTGGCTGCCATCTTGTTAAATGTCCAAATTTCGCGAAAAAAAACAGCCGTGATAAGTTACACGTAGACTCCCTCTAATTCGAATACGGTATAATTTGAACATTCCGTGTAATTCGAACTTTTTCGTCGTACCCATCTTTTGCAAGTCGAAATCGAATGCATAATTCGAAGTACGAAAAGTGCGCCGGTTGGATAATTCGAACCCAGTCTTCGTACAGAAGAGCTGTTTACAGTACATTGGCTATGTCCTTTTAACGCTTATTTCGAAGTGAGATTGATCGCTTTCCTTGTAATTCGAAGTTCATTCTTTTCTCCTTCTCTAGCCAAGAGTAGTTAAAAAATCGATCGATGGTCCACTGCAGGATCGACTATAGCGTTCAAGAAACCCACCTTCTCTCGAAATTTCTTTCAAGCCCGTGCGCAATTTGCAAAGGTTTGATTGAAGACGATGTCTTCCAGGTGGCTGACTCTCTTCGTGCCAAGAGATGTTTGCGCACAACAACACTATTGTCGTAAATATTGTCTATGCCTATACTCCACTTCCGTTCTTCAGAACGACGTGCTGCTGTCCGATTAGGCAGCGCAGTTCTTTTCCGTTCTTTTCCGTTGAAATTGTTTCAGGAAAGCTGCAGTGACTGACAACTTCTTCACTAGAAAATGAAGATGTCAAAATGATTTTGTGTCGATCCAGTGGTTTGATGATCCGTTGTACACGACCGGTACGACCTCCTATTGTCCCTGCACCTATGGTTCGTTGATGCAAATAGAAATGTGCAAAAAATATTCAGCATGCGATTTCAAGCATTTTGACATACATATCAGTGCATGGGGCTGCATTTGAATAATTAGAAGTTCTGAATAATTCGAAGTTAGAGCCTGGCAATTTGAGGTTCGAATTAAAGGGAGTCTACCTGTATAAGCGAACGGGCCCATAGTAGTAGTAGTAGTATTCTTTTATTTTCCATCGGAAGCCTCAACAGTGATGAACACAACTCTTAAGAGGGCCGATAACAGAGTAGAGGGGTGTGGGGTGAGAAAAAAATAATAATAAGAGATATTTAAACTAAACTAAACTGATACTTGGAACAATAAAGCAGCAGTAAGCAGTAAGCAGTAAACACAGGTATACAATACAAGCGATGCAGATCAATGAGGCCGTTTGCTGAAAAGAAGATCAAAATACTTCTGAAAAGACGCTGCGTCTTTAAGCATGGTCATAATGGGATAATGCAAGAATTAAAGAGATGTTTTTAAAAACGAATTTAAACTAGGAACGCAGTAAACACAGTTGTACAATACAGGCGGTGCAGATCAATGAGGGCGTTTGCTGAAAAGAAGATCAAAATACTTCTGAAAAGACGCTGCGTCTTTTAGCATGGTCTGAAGGTGCTTAGCAAATGTAGTGCGGTGCTGGGTGCGCCACTCCACAGGCAAAGAATTAAAGAACAGGGCAGCACGATTTGAAAAGGAATTGACACCGTCAGTCGTCCGGAATTTAGATATTGCAATAGCAGCATTAAAAGAGCTTCTTGTTGTCCTAGGGCCGGTTGAAACTTGAGGGAAAAGGTCCGTCGGATTTGGGAGAGGGAAAACGACATGATTAACATGGATAAATTTAGCAATGCTACGAATAAGGTACTGTTCAAACGGATCAATCGACAATCTAGCTAACGGCGGCATGACGTCATCTTGTAATTTCGAGCCACAAGCAGCGCGTACAGAACGACGGTAAACGGACGAGAGTCGCTGTCGGTCCTTGACGGATAGCTTCATTGCAAAGCAAGAGCAGCAGTATAATAAGTCAGGCCCCCATATCCGGATATAAGCGCTCACCTCACATGTAAACGCATGGACTTGTAACTGAACAGAATTCACATTTCCGGCACCACTGTACTCTAAAATATTGAGGTGTTGAGAGGTGTTATCGCATGGACCGCACCAATGAAATCCTCTAAAAAGATCAGGATACAGAGCGCATCTGCTTAAATGCGATTATCCCAAGTTGCGAAAACAGCAATATTCCAATAAAACCCCATTGGCTCATATGAGCGTGAATACGGGAAAAGGCGAGAAAAAGCGGGTTGTCGTATCATTTGAATAGATGCTCAATTGTCCACAGTGCGTGGCCTCTCGATGTGGACAACGCATTCGCCAGACCCAATTCAAGAGTAGGGCAGTCTTGGCATTTTGTGCTACGATCATGCTCGCGAGGAAGGAACCAGTGAGCATGCATACCCAGCAAAAAGGAACGTCCTGCTCGATGTTCACGTAGAGTAATTGCAGGGGCGGATACAGGGGGTTCGGACGAACCCCCTAAAATAATTTCGACCATGGGTCCAGTCAATTTTTTGTGATCTCCACGTGCGCAGCCAGCGAAGTGTAGCGTACATGCAGCGTAGCCAGTCACTGGCAATCCTGCATGCATGCAGTAGTCACGTACAGGCAGTGCAGGTACTACAGCTACAGGTCACTGCATGCATGCAGTGGTACATGGTCGTGACTGTTGTACGCGTACCGTTCGAATCGAAGGGTCTGTACGCGTATCATGTGACTTGAAACGATCGACAGTTCAAGTGGTGGAGCAAAAGGAGGAAAAACTGCCACTTTGCCTCCTTCCTTGTCGTTTTGTTTTATTTCGCGCTGGCTGGACTGTATGTTTCCTCCGTCGCAGTACGAAGATAATGTTTGTGTTTGTCGTGTAGTTTGCCATGTCGCGGTGGAGCAAAAGGTGGAGAAACTGCCACTTGTCCTCCTTACCTTCCTTGTCGTTTTGTTTTATTTCGCGCTGGCTGGACTGTAGGTTTCCTCTGTCGCAGTACGAAGATAATGTTTGTGTTTGTCGCGTAGTTTGCCATGTCGCGACGTCTGCCAAAGAGGCGAGCGGCCGATCAGTTGCCATTGAGCTTGGGGTTCCGCCATGTAGACTCCGCCATGAATGTGACGACACGGAGTCCCAGCCGGAGGACAGTCAGAGAACTTCGCCTTCCGTCAGTTCGGAAAATGCTGCAGTCACGGCCTTAGTTTCTGCCTGTGCTGCAGCTTTGTACTTTGTAAGGCTCTAAACGCATTACCCTTGTCTTATTGGCCAAGCAATGCAAGGGCTACCGTGACAATAAAGATTTTGCAACTCCCGGTGAAGTGAACGAACCGGAAACAGTTTGAAGCGAATTTAATTCTGTGCATTCGAAAAAATTTGAACCCCCCCTGAAAAATTCCTGGATCCGCCCCTGAATTGCGTGTAGTGTGTGCACTGGGAATGTCCCATTCAAATTTGAAAATTGAAGTAATGTAGCCTCGATAATTTTATGTGAAGATAAAGACAATGCAGACTGACTAAACTGGAACAAGGAGTGGGCAGTAGCATGGAAAAT
>NW_027044905.1:0-2500 GCF_964019385.1 Sycon ciliatum | reverse complement strand
ACGCTAAAGATGATCTAATAGTCTGCGAAGCTGAGACCCGACCAGAACAAACCAAAAAATGGAAATTGGAATTCGGAACCTTGGAGCGAACATCTCCGCTGTGCGACAAGGCAATATACTCAATGCGATATTTCAGAATTTGAACTGGCCACGCCGAAAAGCACGACGATGTCAAAATATTGGGGATGAAACGATTAGTTCGAATATTCGAGTATTCGTTCGAAAATCTCAAACGAGCGAGTATTCGAAATTTTGCACTCGATCGACCTTGCCAGAGTGCTCAAACTGACAAGTCAGTGAGCTCTGCATAACGCAAACAGCAAAGGCATTACCCCACGCAAGAGTGCTCAACTGCTACAAGAGCAGGAGCGAAATACTCAATCTGCGGACAGCATGCTGTTTCGTTCTTTTTGAACTCATCAGCGCAGCACAGAAGAAATGAGGCCGAACCTGATAGCAATGGAAATATAAATTTCCAATCAGGCCCGAACGTACCTTGCCAGAGTGCTCAAACTGACAAGTCAGTGAGCTCTGCATAACTCAAACAGCAAAGGCACTACCCCACGCAAGAGTGTATATAAAACTGGTTTGAGGGAAAGAGACAAACGGGAAAAGTCTGAAGAAAAATTGACTGTCACCACCAGGACTCGAACCAGGGACCCTCCGTTGTAGCCAGCGATGCTCTAACCACTGAGCTCAGGTGTAGTCGTCATACCAGCAGAGGCCGTTCAGCATTTTCTTCAGACTTCGTAACTCACTCTTCCTGTGAATCCACACAGGCGGGAGGGACGCAGCCCTCATATATATATATATATTGATCACTATCTTTTTATTGACCCCCACAGAAACTTGTGATCTCTAAGCAGTCAAATATCAGCATATATTGACCGCTTATATTGACCACTTATTATTGACCACTTACTGTGACTTAGCCCGAGGACTTAGAACTTTTTCCTCAACTGGAAATGAAAGAAGAAAAATCTGAAGCCAAATGCTGGGATTTGAACCCAAACTGTCAGATTCTCAGCCGAAGAACTTGGGGAACATACTACATGAGACAACTGAAAATGTCGGTTTACACAGAAGTAATGTCCAATGTAAACGGCATATGTACATACTAGTATACTATTACAATAGTATTCCTTTCTTCCTATAGCAAAGCAAAACAGTTGTAGGTATGCTATGTCGTGATACATCTATTATTGCCCTCATAATCGGTCAATATATGAAATATAGACCTCTTAAAAAACCTCGGTGGACCTCGGTCTTTTACTCGTTCTATATTTCGTATATTGACCTCTTTAATCATGCAATAATAGATACATATAAGAGGTCAGTAAATGAAATATAGAAAGAGTAAAGGTCCGAGGTCCCCGAGGTCTTTTACGAGGTCTATATTTCATATAGTGACCGATTATGAGGGCAATAATAGATTTATCACGAAATAGCATACCTAAAACTGTTTTTGCTTTGCTATAGGAAGAAGGGATAGAGAAGGAGACAGAGAGAGAGACCAAGAGAGAGACAGAGAGAGAGACAGAGAGAGAAAGAGAGAGAGAGAGAGAGAGGGAGAGAGAGAGAGAGAGACGGAGAGAGACGGAGAGAGACGGAGAGTATAACATAGCAAAACGTTTCATTTGATCTGTATTCGTTATTTGATTCTGATCTTGCTGGTGGATTGCAACAGCACAACAAATAGCAAGATTTACTCAGGAGAGGAGTGACACATCACATCTTGAAGTGGTCATTTGAAAAGCGAAAACATTAGATTATAGACCAAACCAGTCACTCTAGATCGATACTCACACTGAATTTCAATGTTTGGTGTTCTGTTCTATGTCTATCTTGTGTCTCAGGAGGATTCAGCTAGTGCTTCAACTCTGCTCAACGGATGTCCCCATTTCCATATCTAACGTATACTCTATTTTCTCCTGTCTGGACCTATCTTCCAGATAACCGTTCAATGTATAATATTAACAATATTTGTCGTACAACTTTATATCAGTTGGATACTGGCAATAAAAGTCTCGAACATATTTGCAACTGTGTGTGTGTGTGTGTGTGTGTGTGTGTGTGTGTGTGTGTGTGTGTATGTGTGTGTGTGTGTGTGTGTGTGTGTGTGTGTGTGTGTGTGTATGTGTGTGTGTGTGTGTGTGTGTGTGTGTGTGTGGGGAAGCAGATTTGTTAGCTCCTGGTTTTCTCTTCGTTGGCCTCCTCCACGGGGCGGCCTTGGCCTTCTGGTCAGGGTCGTCCCTGGGTATTGACTGGCAGTAGGCTTTTCATGCCTTGCAGCCGGTTTCGCTCGCGCGGAAGGACTTTCAGTGAGCTGACGACCAGGGCGGGTAATTTGTTGCCGTCACCGTCTTCTTGCGTCCTTTCCGCATCCTCCGCAGTGGCGTGGCGAGCCCTCGGATCAATCCCCAGCCTGTAACAATGCAGTGGCGTTCGGCAAAACAAGTGGATTCCTGGATGAGAAAGGATATAGGTCACACTCGCAACA
>NW_027044904.1:0-15000 GCF_964019385.1 Sycon ciliatum | reverse complement strand
CCCACACACACACACACACACACACACACACACACACACACACACACACACACACACACACACACACACACAAACAAAGAACACATTCATGTATTCTTGATGTTATTACTGTATTGGCTGAATCACTTTGACATCAACATACTAGTACTCGTTACTGATTTAGTGTTATTCCAACGCCCTCCGCCAGTGTAGTGATCCGGTCCTTGCTGCTGGTAGTTTGCCAACACCTTGTTCACGAAATTATGGATCATGTAAAATGAGCGATCTACGCCTGGTATCACGCCTTGGAATGTTCCACTCATACCAACATGGAAGTTGGTGTCAAAGGTCTCGTAGATACCTGTTACCTGTACAAAAATTCCAAGCACGTAGGAAAATGTAAAATGTGTAGGTACTCTTTATTTTTATTTTTTTTATTTTTTTTTTTTTACTATGTTCACACTCCCAGCTCGAAAATAATAAAGAAAGACAATGATACTGAGACTAGGACGAACGTGACAACTATTGAGCAGGGGCTGCACCGAGACGCAGCAGTGATGGTGGGGCATTGATGGCTCTGCCGACCTGAGGTCTCGGCATCACGGCCAAAAACACGCACCAAAAACAAAAGATAGAGCTGTACGAGTCAGCAAAATGAAAAGAAAGGAAGGGTTAACATCAGCGAGTGTGCGGGAGAAACTGTGAGACTATTAACAAATTACAAGGGCTGTTACTGAGAGGAGCATCATCATGGCTGATCATGGCGAGTCGGTTGTCTGAGCCAGTTGTGGTGCATAGATAGGGATAGAGGAGAACGACGAGAGCATCATCATAGCGAGTCGACTGCCCAGAGCCAGTTTGTGCTTCGCAGATGGCGATAAACATTAGTTTTGAATGCTTGCATTCCCTTGCTGTGGGGAGGCTGGGACAGAAGAGCGGCGGGGAGGGAGTTCCAGTCACTAATACTGCAGTGCGGGAACGAGCGCTTTAATGCCAGCGGGACAGATGCAAGCAGCTGGTGTTGGAGCTGGTGGTCATGGCCAATGACGCTACCATGCTCGCTGCGAGTTCTGGGGCTGGATGAGGGGAAATGGCGCGGTGGCAAAACAGAGAGCAGCTGCGGAGGGCCAGGCAGGTAATGCAGCTTGTATAGGCAGGCAAGCGAGGCAACAGTACGACGGATGGCCAGGCTAGGTAATAGTGCACCTGGACCGATGATTCGCAGAGCACAGCGTTGGATATGATCCAGGCGTTGCAGGTAGCTGGGCGGAGCACCTATCCAGATGAGGGGGGCATACTCCATAACTGGTCGAACAAATGCCTTGTATACTGTGGTGCGGCCGGCTGGAGAGAGAATGTGCGCTGCACGGCGCAGGAAGCCCAGGCGTTGTTTGGCTCGAGTGGCAACCTTCCGGAGATGAGTGCTGAATGACAGCTTCGAGTCAAAGGTCACTCCAAGTAAAGAGAGCGCCTTCTCCTCAAGGACAGGAGTGCCGCCGAAGACAATACGAGGCAAATTGATGGGGGTTCTGCGGAGAGTGGCGGTCATGGCTTGGGACTTCGACGGTTCGAAGGAGATGCGCCATCTGCGGCCCCACTGATGCAAGCGATCAACAGAAGTCTGGAGGCTCAATGCTGCGTCGGCTGGGGATGTGTCGAGGGATATCAGGCTGTACAAGGTAGTATCGTCGGCGTACGCCTCCAGGTGGGCTCCGGGTGACAGGGTCTCTGAGGCGTCGTTCACGTAAATCAGGAAGAGTGTAGGGCCGAGTATGCTCCCTTGGGGAACTCCTGCTGATATGGTATACAGCGATGAGGTTTGGCCGCCCACCAAGCATTGAATGGACCGTCCACCTAGGTAGGAAGAGAGCCAGGTATGCAGGGGACCGCCAATGCCAAGATGGCGGACTTTGTGGAGGAGGCCAGCATGGGACACACGGTCGAATGCTCCGGCAATATCCACGGCTAGAATACGTGCTGCACCGCCTCGGCCGACGGCTGTGATCCAGGCGTGGTGTAGAGCCTGTAGCGCATCTGAGGTCCCGAGGCGGCGACGAAACCCGAACTGGTGGGGTGTCAGGAGTTTGTAACGCTCAAGGTGATTCATGAGCTGACGATTGATAACGCTCTCCATGATCTTAGAGATTATGCTCAGCAGTGAAACTGGACGATAATTCCTTAGGGCGGATCGTGAAGATCGCTTGTGGATTGGAACCACGTTGGCAGTCTTCCACATTTGTGGCTGGACTCCGTGCTGGAAGCAAAGAGCAAAGAGCTGACACAGTGGCTTGGCAAGTTCTCTGGCGCATTCCTTCAAGACACGAGCGGAAATACCGTCGGGTCCAGTCGCCTTTGAGGCATCCAGGCGAGCTAAAAGCCGGTGGACTGCATCCGGGCGAAAGTGGACTGTCGTTAGTGCAGGTGCGTCAGCGAATGCCGTGTCCGGTAAGTCCATCGTGGTAAGGTCGCGGCCTTGCACACTGCACTTGTGGGAAAAGAAACGTGCGAAAGCCTCCGCTTTCTCATAGCTTGTGGCCCTCTCGCAACCTTCACTATCAACGAGCAGGGGAATGTCAGTGTTCCGACCCTCGCCACAAGCACACTTTAGCTTTGTCCACCATTCCTTCTCCTTCAGGGACCCATTCGACAAGCTATGTCTGAGGCTGTTCTCTTTGGAAACTCTAGATCTAGCGAGGACTGCGATAGCATTGTTTACAGAACGGGTAAACTCATGTTTCAGTGCAAAATCGTGAGGGTGCTTCCTCCAAGTGCGCCAGCGTTTGTCCTTCTCCTTCATGGCGGCTGCACACTCAGGTGTCCACCATTTCGGATCCGTTGACTTCACTGTCAGTGTCTTGGACGGAACGAACTGGGAAACGGCTTTCATGATTGTGGCAGTAACGTGCTCACACGAAGTTTCTGGGTTGGGAGTAATGACGGTTGACCAATCAACCTGGCGGAAAAAGGATCGGAGGCGGTTCCAGTCTGCCTTTTCATAGCGCCAGACAGTTCGTTGCACCGCCGCTTCATGGGTAGGAAGAACACCTGTGAAGTCCGAAAGAATTACAGCGTGGTCAGATCGACCAATAGGGGACATTATCTGCGTGGTCACTGGAGAGTTGAACGTGGACATCACCAGGTCGAGTGTGTTATCCCCGCGAGTAGGACTCTGAACGTGCTGCGTGAGAAAGTGGGCTGTGCATGTGTCTTCGAGGGCTTCCCCCGCAGGTGTGGTCTTCGAGCTATGGAGCCAATTGCGGTTATGCACGTTAAAATCACCGGCGAGTATGAGGTTGGCACCAAGTGCACGAGCAGAGGGAAGGATGTCATCGAGATGGTTAATGAGCGTAAGGTCACTGGGCCCCGTCGAACCTGGCCTGTAAGCAGCGCCCAAGACTATCTTTTGTCCAGGGGACAATTGAATGGATAGCCAAATGAGTTCGTGATGTGGATAGTTTCCCAGGGCCTTGGCAGCCGGCTCGGCGGGTCGGAAAAACCTGATCCCCTCAGTTCGTGCATAATGGATTTTTTTGTCACATGCCTTCATTTCCGATCAAGTATACCATTCAGACCTCAACAAAACCCGCCACCATTGCCAAAAGACATGTCTGTGATATCATTCTGTTTTGTGGCACTGAACACCACACTCAGTTCTAATTCGACAATGAAGAGAGACTACATCTGTTTCTGATCCAACTACTTACTGGAGAGTAGTTGGGTGGACACACCCATTCCCAAAGCACTGCAAACCGAACCAATTTTTTTTTAAAGTACAACGTTTCGCCAATATTGCCATCGTCAGTTACGATTGAAACAATTATTATTATTATTATTATTATTATTATTATTATTATTATTATTTATTCATATTTTACTAGGGCAGTCCCCACAGACCTATGGTATTCTTACAGGGTGCCCTAGCCACGTGAAGATAGCGGAGCGAAATGCAGCAGGTAGGGATATGGTGCGAATCTCGGCAGGGAGGGCGTTCCATCGGTCAGCTCCAAGATAAGATACAGAGTGATAGCCAAAATACAATCTGGCATGGGGCAGTACCAGGCCGAGCAATTCCTGAGAACGGGTAATTCTAGCAGTGCGGGATAATGAGACAGCACGAGGAGTGAAAAGTCGGCAAAGTAGGGGACTAGCACGAGCATTTATGCATCTATGTAGAAACACATAGAGGTTGGCAGCATAGCGAATATTTAACGGTGTTAGGTGCTGTCTAGCTAAGATGGGTTGGATGGAGGCAGAGGGAGGGAAGCCAAAGATAGTGCGGATCGCCCGATTCGCGATGCTAATAAGAGCGTTATAGGTGGTCTGTCGCAGGCAGTGCACGTACGCATTGCTCGCGTACTCCAGGGTAGATTGGACAAATGCAAGATAGAAAGTTCGCTTGGCTCTAGCACTGAGAAGGTGGCGACAACGGCGAAATGCATTGACCTTGGCATTAACTTTATTTCTAATGTGACTTACTTGCTGTTGAAACGAAAGATGCTCATCTATGATGATGCCCAGGTACTTGGCTTGCTGCGATTGCTGTATACGGCTGTTGCAAAACTGTAGGGCACAGTCTGCATGTA
Source organism: Sycon ciliatum (assembly GCF_964019385.1). Lineage (NCBI taxonomy): Eukaryota > Metazoa > Porifera > Calcarea > Leucosolenida > Sycettidae > Sycon > Sycon ciliatum. Next base: position 10,438 of record NW_027044904.1, on the reverse strand, counting down.
CATTGGGTTTCCGCAGCAGCAGGAATTGCGTCTTGGATGGGTTCAGCTGTAGTCCATGGGCCTCCAGAAAGCTGCTCACACGGGTCAGATCATGTTCCAAGGTCTGTGTGGCAGTGGAAGGGGACGGGTCGGCAGCGTAGATGTTGGTGTCATCTGCATACAGGAGGCAGAGGGATGACTGTAGGCAGGCTGGTAGGCGCCTGGTGTACACCGTGAACAGTGCCGGTCCCAGGACAGAGCCCTGAGGGACACCGCGATTGGCCGTGTACGGGGTTCCAGGTGGTTGACGGAGGCATTTCACTTGCTGTGGTCGGCTGGACAGATAGCTGGAGAACCATTGCAGAACAGTGCCTCCTACTCCACAGCGCTGCAGCTCCAGAAGGAGCTCGCCATGCAGGACACAGTCAAAGGCTTTGCTGAGGTCGAGGAATGCTACAGCAACCACGTTGCCAGAGTCCAGGGACCGCTGCCAACTGTCAATGCATAGCGCCAGTGCGTCACCGCATGAATGACAGGAGCGATAGGCGAACTGTTCGTCAGGTATAACATCACCTGCAGAGATCATGAACTGCCGGAACTGGTCGTAGACGATTCTTTCTAGGACTTTGGAAACGATGGGAAGAAGGGAGATTGGTCTATAGTTTGTGGGAGCGTTTTTATCACCTTTCTTGAAGACTGGACAGATTTGGGCAAGCTTGTATTGTTCGGGGAATACGCCAGTGGCAAGGGAGTTGTTATAGATTTCCGCCAAGGATGCAGCTAGATACTTGGAGGACGCGCGCAGAAGTGAAGCAGGAATGTCGTCAGAGCCGGTGGCTTTCCATTCGTCTAGCTTGCATAACCGTCGTTCCACGTCAGTCGGGGACACTGGCCGAAATGTAGTGAATCCAGTTGCTTTGCTGGGGCCTAGGGGTAACTGTGACCCAGTGTTCAGTGTAGGATCGCTCACTTGAGCCGCAAATACTGCACTTAGGGCCGGAACGTCTACAGGTAGAGTAGTCGGTTGTTGCTTCCGACCTAAGAGGTGGTTCAGTACCTGCCACTGAGCTCGAGGGTTGAACCGACTCAAGAAAAATCTGTTGGTGAAGTACTCAGTTTGCAGTCTGCGCTGTAGAATTTGACACTCTCGTCGGGCAGCTCGGAAACATTGGCGAGCACTGTCACTGTCGCGATCCCGGAGCCACCGTCTGTGTAAGTACGCTTTCCGCTGATATAAACTTTGGAGGCCAGGCGTGACCCAGGGTTGTGGTGGTGGATGAGATGACAAGGTGACGCTACGTCGAGGGCAGTGCTGATCCACAGTTTGTAGAACAGCATCGCTCCATACAGTGCTAAGTTGGTCTACTGACATGTCACTGCAGTCCGTGGCTCTGAGAGATTGAAGGAAGTCCGGGCCAAACTCCTCAGCAGTAAGTTGTCTGACCGGCGGCGAGCGAATCTTGCGGTGATTGAGCAAGACACGGTGCGGTTGACTGCCAGCGAGTGCAAGGATGAGCGACACCAGGAAATGATCTGAAACGCCGTCTAGTGACTGGACAGCTACTGGTTTGAGTGTTACCTCCCTAGGCAGAGTTTGAGAGACAAGGATTAGGTCCAGACAAGTGTTGCTTGGGGATCTAGTGGGTTCTAGCACTACATTGTGGAGGCTGAGTGTGTCACAGAGTTCACTAAGGTGGCGGTGTTGAGGGTGCCGCTCAGGAGCCAAAATGTTTACATTAAGATCACCAAGGAGGAACAGGGTCGCGTTACTACTACTGGTGGCGTGATCAGCCGAGTCTGCTAGGTTCTGCCAGAAGGATACAGGGGCAGTAGGTGGGCGGTAGACGCAACCAATGCACAATGAAGTATCAGTGTTTCCTGCGACCGTTAAGAACAGGGCCTCGACAGTTGTGCTGGGTATGCAGGATGAGACAGGTATGGTTTCACGAACGAAGAAACAAACTCCGCCGCCTCTTGTGCCTTGCCTGTCATGACGGTACAGTATGTAGCCAGGTATATTTAACAGGGTGTCTGAAATGCTACTGTCCAGCCAAGTTTCACTAACAGCAAGAACATCAACTGTACGGACGTTGGGTGCATGGAGAATGCTAGTAACATCTGGTAGCTTGTTTCTTATACTACAGATATTGATATGAGCAATACAAAAGGGATGGGTGGTGGAGCATGGGAGATTGGTGATAAATGTTGCATCAGGTAACTCACGTGGGGTTCGTAACTTCTTGAGTGACTGTGGAGATTGTGCCCGATCCTATTGCTGCTGCTGCTGTTCACGTTCAAGCAACCTGGTGATTTCACTTTCATACATGTCACGTGCCTGTTGTCAGGTCGTTGCTAGCATTTGGCCAATCAGAGCAGCACCGTACCAGGGCATTATCAGACGATAATGCCCGGGTACGGCGTACCCATGCCCATTAGGAATGACCCCAGGCGTACTACGTACGCTGGTGCACTGCCAAATATGCACCAAGCCATGCCTTTTGGGCAGTGACCTGGTACATAATTGGCAGTACTCCAGCGCACATAGAACACATGGGACCATTCCTAAGGACACCACATGCACTCGCACACACCACACAAAACGAAACTACTAACGTGCACCGTCCAAAACATTTATATTTTACTAGCAATGTCGACATAGGAGAAGTAATTTATAACAACGTGACAATAGCATTGTACTTCAAATGTACCTAGCTACATGATTGTCCAGTGTACACATGGACCTCAAGTAAACTGAAAGCAATGCGAACAAAATCTCAGATGTATGTGAAAAAGTATCATTGTTCCAAATAAGAACACTTACAATGTACTCTCAAAACTAGTCTAATTACTAGTGCCCCTTGGTCAAGGATGTTTGCGGCCAACGTTAACGCCAAAGCAGCAGCGAATCAGCTAACTTCCGTACCGCCCAATAGGCAACACTAACACCAAAATGCAAAGACGTATTCCTGGAACTGCAAACAAATCTGACACAAAACGTTCTATCATTCCACGGAGAAAGCTCCTTCCGATCTTGTTCGACCCTTCATTCATATGACAGCTGATTGGAACCTTCCTCCTCCCTTGACCATGTTTACCTTATTTGTCTACAACTAGGCACGTGGCATGTATGAACTATAATAAACACATGGTGCGTCGTGCATTATGGCTGATTGTATGCCCTAGTGCGTAGCCCTCGGTCGTGCACCGTAGCCCGCGGGCCTGCGGCCCTTGGGCTACGGTGCACGACCTCGGGCTACGCACTAGGGCATAAATCAGCCATAATGCCCTCCGTACCATGTGTTATTATATACGTCTGCCATGGCTGTGCCCTCGGGGTCCAGGATGGTGTCATACGGTAGGGAACAGCGTACGTGGAGCGCCCGGAGTCGTTTGTACACTGGGACGACTTTGGTGCGTGCTTGCTGCTGTGAGCGGGTCAGGTCATGGCTCACATACAAATTCCTTGAGCCCACCTTCAAGTCGAGGCGCCTACCGTACACGGCGGCCTTCGTGGCTCGCGTGGCAAGCTGTACGCGAACTGGTCTTGGTTTGTCAGGCTGCACTGTTTGGTGGGCTCGCCCAAGTCGTTCAACAGTGACAATATCGGTTGTGGGAATTCCAAGGAGCTGAGCACAAGAGTCCCGGTTGATGTCATCGCCTTCCTCATCCACTCCCCGGAGAATGATGTTCGTTTCTCGACGGGTCTTGTCCACTTCGTCAGCAACCAGCTGTTTGAAATTCAAACCGGAGGTTCGTACTGGGTTCTGGACAGGCTTTGTACCGTACTGCTCTACAGTTGCAACTCGTTCTTCCAGTGCGGCAAGCTTCGTCTTCAGTTCAGCATTTTCGGCCATTATTGCTTCAAACTTGGTGGAGATGTCGTCCACTAGCCTGTCCATGCGGCTCCGCGTCTCTTTGCTGTCCTTCATCAGCTCGTTAAACATCGTTTGAAGGACATCCGAGTCGAAGGAGGAGTTACCAGTGGCAGCAGTCGAACGCAGAGTGTCCGGGGGTGTTCGTGAGGACGGCAGGGTTTTTCTACTGGTAGAAGCATTCGAGGATCCAGGTGTGAGATAAGGACCAGACATGCTGGGCGGCCTGCCCTTGGTCGGGAGACTGCTTTTCATCGCTGAGGACAGTACTAGCTGACCGTCCAAAAGACTACACGGAAAAGAAGCAGACCTCAAAAAAGTGCATCCACCTCCAAAACAGATTACATTTTGCCTTCACAATGAATGAATCAATCGTACCTGACGGTTGCAATAGTACCAATACTGCCGAAACGTTGTGGTGCAGTGCTTTGCGAATGAGTGTATCCACCCAACTACTCTCTACGAAAGAATGTGAAAGATGCCTCAAAGTTACTTCTCAACATTCTCGAATACCTGGGTGATGCACGAATTTTGATAGTGCTCACTTCCGTTAATCGTTTTCTTTGTACTTTTCCATTCATTTTCTGCTTTAATTCGTATTTGCTTTGTTTTCCTAGCTTACTATTGCTATTGCCGTGGCTGGCTCAACACCCTTGTCTCAGGGGATTCTGTCCCTGCATTAGCTATGCTTGTCACATGCTATGAGATTGTGTCTAATAATAATAACAACTACTACTTAGTACTGCTCTCCTTACATTCATATCATCTTTGCATTGTGCGTTCAAAAACACCTTTTACTTTTAGTAGCAAAGCGTGCAAGGGTAGGAAAGCGCGACATTAGTGTGACATTTCAAGTTAGTGAAACACGGTGCGGATGGCGTCAGTTTTTACATTGGAGGTGAAAAGGAGGGAGAGAAGGAGAGGTGACAGTTTAGTTACGGTGATGGCAGGCAGGCCCTGGACCTGGTGGCAGTGAGCAGGTGCTGGTGGCGGCATGCGCAGGTGACACCAGTGTCGTAAGGTGAGAGGTAGAACTTATTCTGGTGTCGATATTTTGATACGTCTCACTAACTTGAAAAGTCACACTAATGTCGCGCTTTGCTACAGTCCTCTGCGCGCTTTGCTTTGCTAGCCAGTTGTCTCCGTTCTCTTCTGCCTTTGTGAAACGAAACCTCTCCCTGCGCCCTTGCCTGCTTGCACACATTCCAGTTCTTCTTCTTTTGCAGATCAGCAAGATCCGTAAATACTAAAATAGCAAAGCTCTCCGTCCTCGACGGCATGCGGGCCTGATGCGGCACAGAACCAGTGCATGACTACATTCACTAGTATTCGGAGCTAACAGTACTACATGTAGTAGTAGTATTAGTAACACACACGCCTAGCCGGTAGTAGTTGAACGCCTGGTGTCACAAGTAACTTGTTATTCTGCAAACTAAGAATAACAGTTACTGATAACTAGATCCGGTACTGAAAATTCTTTTGCAAGGGTTTCGCTCTTGGTGGTGAACCTGTGCGGCGAGTACGTGGCTGTCCGACTTACTGAGATGAGAACCTCGTCGACTGCCAGTGTGATGTGGATTGTTCCTTCGCTAACGGTACTGCTTCTGCTTGAAGCTGGGCTGCTCGCCAAAACTATTCCCGCACCGAACTGGGATGGAAAGGACCACTCTGAAATTCTCAAAGACCTGGTGCTGAACTACGAAGATCATACCCGTGACCCACGGGCGAATACTGGTAAGAAACGACCTACTAAACCCATTGAGGAATTCCATGGCACGTTCGTCCTTCATCTCTGCCGCATTGCTGTCCGGAGTGCAGAAGGATGTTTTTGTTTGATTTTTGTTTGAAGTTTTATTTTACATCGCAAACCAAACGGGCATTGATGCCCAATACATGTATTATGTAGGTTTTCCAGAATCATGATTTGTTCCGACAGCAATCCTTTCCACAATGTGCACCATGCATTACCCATCACTTCCTGAAGACCACAGGTATAAGGTTGGCGGTTATAGTAATATACCGGCTATAGTGTTATCAGCTTCAAAATTCAAAAGCAAAAGTATCTGCTTTTAACGACCAATTTCCCATGCACGGACACAGAAACTGCACCGGATACAGCGACCACCTGCATTGCGGGACCAGCGACCACCTGCATTGCGGGACCAGCGACCACCTGCCTTGCGGGACCAGCGACCACCTGCCTTGCGGGACCAGCGAACCACGTTTAGTGTACAAAGTGCCATATTGGACCTGCACACAGAAACCAAAACTAACCAAAAGTGCCTGAACAGAAAGTGCTAGATAACCATAGAGTGGTAACCAAAGCCAGAATTTCTTCGTAAAGGTCGAGGAGAATAAGACTAGCAGATAGCGACAGGAGAATGTGGTTTCTGCAGGTCGTCACCTAATTTCCTAATACTTTGACAACATAAATGTACATGTCTCACAAAGTCACATTTAGGGTTCCCAGTAAACAGGCAACATTGGCTGTTGGGAAATCCCAAACAAATAAGAAATAATAATAGTAATATGTATGTGCTTTGCTAGGCACCATTGCTAGCAAGAGTAAAAGAAACACTGCTGAAGCACGATCCGTTGTCTGGAAGAGCACAACAGGGCAAGCAAGATTCGTTTTTCTTTTCCGCAAAATGGGCTGGTGCCATTTGTGATTACGCAGCAAAACAAAGCGCATGACGTCAGTCTTGAATGCAGAACAAAGCAATGCAGTGCAGTGTGTGCGCTAGTTCGGATTGTTGCTAACAAGTACTAGCACAGCTAGTACACCATTAGTCAACATGTAGTCGATCTACTGAAAGTCTTACTACAAATTCTGATCCGTGTTCCGCACTACGGAGTTTCGAATCACGTGGCTGCCATTGGCAACTCCGAACACGACAGTGTCCGAACTAGGGAGAGAGTCATAAATTATACCCCAATCCACTTAGACTTACCTCCGTTAGTAGAGCTCCATTAACGTACTCTACGTAGGCAACTTTCCGTAAAAAAATTGTATTGTGTCCGTTCCAAAAGGGAACTCACGACGGCTGCTGACACTGGTAACTTTCCGTAAGTGGACTGCAAACTCAAGAATTCACGGGGTTTTCCCGCCCACTTACGTAAAGCTGCTTAACTTTACGTAGTGCGGAACCTCTTCATTAGGTGCATGACAAATACAGGGTCACCGTACACAACCCTGCTTTGAGTTCAACTCTCTTGTTGTCACTTTCAGCCGCTTGTTCATCAGCATAACGTTTTGAACCACATAATGTTTTGTTGAATTCTGCCGTCGCAGCACTGTATAGGGGTTGCGCAGGTAGTTGCACGCTCTTGAAGTTATGTACTCTGGTTGTTAGTACCGCCAGAGCGCCCCGTCTCGCGAGAGCGCTCCACTTTGATTTTACAGCCAGGGAAAGGAAAATCGTATGGCAGAGTCCCACGAAGTTTGTACAGTGTGAGAACCATAGTGTTATTATTATTATTATTATTATTATTATTATGATGAACTGACCCAAAGGCAATGTGCCTATCGAGGGGTTCATTTGATTGAAAGAACAGTAGATGTAGATGTATGTACAAAGACAAGTAGGGATTGATGAGGAGAGAAATGGGGAAAATCAACTGCAAGGTGGCGGAATTCCGTTGATTGCATAAGCATAGTCAGCTGTAAATTTCCTGAGGGCAGCTTTGAACTTATAGAGCGAGGCTTCCGATGTTAGACTGGGGGGTAAACAGTTCCATAGAATAGCAGTTCGGAACATGAAGAGAGACTTAGACAATGATTTAAATTTGGGAAGAATGATTTTATTTGGTCGTCGCTCACTATTCGTAATCTTGAAATGGAAATCAGCAAGGTAATCACGATGATGGAAAACATATCTGTGAAAAGTAGTGAGACTGATGATTTGACGACGATAGGCTAGTGACTCTAGGGAGCATTTAGAATTTAAGACAGATTTGGAAGAAGTGTAATCAAATGCAATTTTTTTCTTTTTCAGTAGAGCTCTAGCAAACCTTGCCTGTAATTGATCAAGAGTGGTCATGGGTTTCTTATTAGATCCAAACGACCACACCGTACAGCTATATTCGATCACAGGTCTTACGAACCCTTTGTACAGTATGATCATTGCCGAAGGCGTAAGTTGCTGGGACATTATTGACAGTAGGTGCACTCGATATCTGAACTTCGAAGTTATTGAGGCGACATGTTTGCGGAAATCCAGGTTGTCGGTCAAGGTGATGCCAAGATGTTGCAGTTCAGAAACCACCGTTAATGGCTCATTGTACATTTGGTATTGGATTCCTGCAGTAGGTGTATCATTGATAGCTCTATGGCACAGCACGGATGTCTTGCTTGCTGAGAATTCACCTCCATTGTTCCTGCCCCATGTTTGACATGCATCGAGATCAGACTGCATGTTCGCTCTACTGGCGAGGGTGTCTTCAGGTTTGTAAGCCAGTAGGAGGGTGACATCATCTGCAAATAGATATTGCGTGCAATGTTGCATAGCGTTGGGCAGGTCATTTATATAGAGTAGGAATAGGAGTGGTGAAAGGTGGGAACCTTGAGGCACTCCGCAGTTGATGCTCCGCTTCTTCGATTTAGTGCTATGTACCTTCACTTCAATTTGTCGATCCCCTAAGAAGCTCTTCAGCCATTTTACTGACGAAGCTGTAGCAATCTTACCGAATTTCTTTAGGAGTATAGAGTGGTCGACCCGGTCGAAAGCTTTCCTGAAATCTAGAGATATCAGGTCAAAATTAGTGCCATTATCAATATTTACAGCCATTGATTGGGTTAGCAAGATAAGTTGGTCCGTTACAGACTTGTTGCGTACATATGCGAATTGACCTTTACAAATTACACCATGGGTCATCAAGTATCGAAGTAGACGTTCCGAGAGAATCTTTTCCATTAGTTTCGCTATGCATGGGAGAAGGGATATAGGTCTGTAATTGGTAGGCTCTTTGGCGCAACCTCTATTCTTGTACACCGGTATTACAGTGGATGATTTCCAGGAGGACGGGAACACACCATCATCAAGGCTGTAGTTGAACAACACTGATAGTGATTGGGAAAGGATGTCTGCGAATTGCTTTAGTATACGGTTTGTCAGGTTGATGTCTGATGATGATTTATGTTGTTGCAGCCTCTTTGCTGCATCGAAGACTTCAATAGGGCGTATGTTTCCGAATCCAAATTTGTTTCCATCGACGTCGGCTTCATTGATTGTTATACTAGTTGCTACAGTATTCGGCGGCGTTGACTGAGTGGTGCATTGGCGGGCAAAGAAGGTACACAGCGTTTCGGCCTTCGCTTGATCTGTTTTGTGAATTTCATTGCCGTTCTGCAGGTCTGGAATTGCCTTTTTATTTGTTTGGTCAATATTGCATATTGCTTTGGCACGTTTCCACCACGCATAGCCACCCTTTCTTTCCTTGCCAAGCGTTGTGTATCCGAGCGTTGACAAGTATGTGTCCTTGGCGGCTCTTAATGACCGGTGGTACAGGTTGCGCGAGAGTTTGTATGCAGCTCGTAAGGAATCGTTGAGTGGCTCCTTTCGGTGGAGCACATAGAGGCGGTTAGTTCGCTGACGTTGCGTCTTAAGTTTTTTTGTGAACCATGGTTGGTTCGACTGGGTGTTTTTCCGGCGTGTGATGGTCGTTGCTGCCTGAATTGCCTGGTCCAGCAGTGCAGAGTAAGCCATGCATCTGAAACTGATGTGCACGTTGGTGCCCTGCATGCATTCGGTCAATGGTAGTGTGCTCAGTTTCTGCCTGAGGAGGTGCATGTCAACCTTTCTGGAGACTGCGGCTGCGTTGACAGTACTTCTAGAGTGGCGTTTCTCTGGTGGAGAATATGCGCAAAATAGAGGACAGTGGTCTGCAATGGGCATGGATGTGTAACATGAAGTGACAAGATGGGGCATATTAGTTAAAATCAGGTCTAGGGACGGATTAGAATCTTTAGTTGGCCTCGTTCCATGGTTCTTGGAGACCATAGTGAAGCCATAGTCGTCAAAGGCGGACTGCATGTGTCTACCTGCAGTGTTCGTAGGGTCTGCGTTGTTCCACTCATTGTTCTTGGAGTTAAAGTCTCCCACGACAATTACTGGACGGTTGTCAACGAGGGGGTGAAGAGGACTGAATGAGTTGCAGAATGCAAGACTATCGTGTCTTGGAGGACGGTACATACAGGAAATGATTGTAGCTCCTGTTTCGACAGTTATCATCTCTGAATTGTTGCACTCTAGATCCCGGCGGCGCATAGCACAAAGGGCGGACGAAGAGAAGACTGCTACCCCACCACCACCCAAGTCGTTCCATGTAGTGCTGCACTGGGACCGGTCACGACGGAACAGGTCGTAACCCGGTATCTTAATGATCTCGTCTGGGATACACGAATTTAGCCACGTTTCCGTTATACACAAAATGTCTACTTTATGGTGGTCAAGGAGGTCTGTAATATCAGCCAATTTATGTTTCATACTACGACAGTTCAGGGTACATATCCGAATGCAAGAATTATTGTTATTGTTGTGGGGGGATGCGTTTACTGGTGTGGTATCAGGTGGAGGTTGTTCTCTTAC